>NC_027751.1:47877062-47953303 GCF_000695525.1 Brassica oleracea var. oleracea | reverse complement strand
TTTTCCCGCTAAAACCTCCAAAATAGGTCCTTTTTTTTAATTTTTTTTATTTGAAAGTAAAAAAATTTTTTTAAAAAAAAAAAAAAAAAAAAAAAAGTGTTTTCAAGTTATTTTTAATAAGAGAGAGAGACGCTCTCCGTACTTGCATTTCTTTTTTTTATGTGTCTTCTTGTCCAGCAAATAAAAGAAATCTTTAGCCAATGACATTGCTTTTTCTTTACTGTAACTTTGGTTTGATTTCTATGTCCCGGGATTTTCTTGAAGTTTCTCTTACTGAACCAAGCTGGTTCTTATATGATATATTTACTTTTAGGGTTAGCTGGCTAGTCCGACCCGAATGGTTGCAAGTTTTAGTTTCTATTTAATATCTGAAGATCAAATCCTGAAAAAGAAAAAAATAAATCATTACTCAAATTGGTTATGACAAAAAAAAAAATTCCGCAAATAGGTTATTTATCACATATGTTATCGCTTAAACATGTTACTACATCAACTTTACCACTAAGGTAGGTTGTTGCTAAAGGTAATCAATCATGCTAAACCCGAGCTTGTAGGCTATATAGGTCAGATTTATATTATGTCCTTTGGTAGGCTGTACAAAATTGAACTATTGTTATACAACAAATAATTACATAAAATAAATGCTTAGAACCTATAATAATAATAAAAATTATGTAATAGTATTTCAGTAAGCCGGAAAGTACAGTGTCTTGACCGAACTGGTTTCTAGGGACCGCTTAATAGGTCACCAGGTTTACGGCCCTGTTCTCCTTCCTTATTATCAACACTTGCGGTGATGTTAGCCGGAGCAGACTCAATATCGCCCGCGGTTCTAGGTCGGGTTGTAGGCACTGGACCTGGCGTTTCACTCTTTTTCTTTGCATTCTTATGCCACATCTTTAATGCCTTTGACGTTTGCTCATCAAACACCGATCGCTTCATCGTTGATCCCATCTGAATAAAAACATTTAATCCCCACAGTAAGTAAAAGCTTAAACCAAACTTTCAAAGGAGGCAAAAGAATATATCAAATAAAACTTTGACATGCCTGAGTCACGAGAGCGTAGAGAGGAAGTGTGATGTAGCTACAAAGAAATTGTACTCCCACCCTGCATTAAGAAAAGTTTTAAATATGGTAGTTTTGATAAAAACAGTGTTTCTTGTGGGTCAAGTAAACGAGAAAGGACTCACCCTAGAGCAACCCGAATGATTATGAGGTAGAAATGGTGATGAAAACAGGACCTTAATCCGAACTCATACTGCAAAAATGGAAGCAGAATAAGTGAACTAAACATATATCATCATGGGAAGAAGAGAGATGTGTGTGTATATTTATTTACCCATATCCAAAAGAAGTAGGTGATCTCAAAAGCATTCTGAACAAGCAAGTAAGCTCATTAGAACATAGACAAAATACACACTTTTATCAATCGGCCAATTTTTATAAGCCGTGAAAGTACCTGGAAGAGAATGAAATGGATGATATGGAGGACTAAAGCGGGACGAGCGAACCAGAAATGTCGGTCAGAGACATTGACTAGTGGCATCCCTTGTATCACTGCATGTCTCTCTTGAATCTCCAAAGCCATGTCTGATATAATAGCCTGAAGCTTGGTTCCTATCGCTAATGTCAACTTCAAAGCATACACAATTTGTCGGTAAGCTCACAAACTTTCTCTCTATTGTTCTTTTAATAGAAGCAAAAGCTACAAGGTAGAGACTGAGTCACTTACAACTGGAGGAACCATGGTAATCACAGCAGTAACATACCATCCTAAAACGTTAATACCGAAACAATGAGATTCTAAACGTTATACCGTGTTGAATAATACTATACATAGCACGGATATGAAAATGACGAACCGTGCACATCAACGAGTAAAAAGATCATTACAAAGGCCCATAGCGCAGGACTGGAGAGATTTTAAAATTGCATCAGAAAAGGATGAAGAAATGAATGTTAGTGTAATTAAGAAGAATAAATGCTAAGAGGTTTCTTGAGTTACCTGATTCCCACGACTACCTTGAAGTCGTCTTCCAATGACCTTTTGATGTATTTTTGGAAATTAAACTTCATCCCCGGTGCCAAATGGACCTAAAGTAACATAATAATATTTGGAAACAAAACTAATCTCAAAGAAGAATATCAAGAATGGATACGTATTTTCAAAGAACTTACACTAATGAACCCATGACGCATCGTCAAGTAGTCAGATTTTCTTACAGATCTCAGCATCTGACGAAAGAAACACATCTGCAAGAAAAACAAAAGTCATAAGAGGATTTTTTTTTTTTTTCTCTTGTTTGAGACACAAGAAATGGAATAAAGAAGCTCAAAAACCATACAACGTAGAAGGAGAATCGGTTCCTCGCCCAAGTATTAACATGCTCCCGAACAAAAGATGTCTCATGTGTAAGCCTAAATCTTGAAGGATCTATAGATTACATGAATCAAAAACAAATTGTTAATAATTGAACCCAAGACAATTTTTTAAAAAAAAATTGTTAATATGTTTCCTAATTATATAGACCACATCTGAAATCATAATCACAAATCTAACCATCCATCATTTCATGATCATTTACGACCTCTTCTTCCCATACTTTCCATCCACGAATCTGCATTTACAAAAAAAAGGCATACGTTACAAACACATAACAATGTCACCACATTGATCAAACATTGTAATATAATTCATATGTACCTTTGCTCTTCCAAGCATCATGGTAATAGCACTATAAATGACATGAAACACAGCCAAGAAGAAGATAAAGATATGCACTTGGTGCAACGCGTTGAGTGATATAAGCGGCACATAGCCCTGAACAACAACAACATCAATTAACATAGAGAATCTTTTGTAATAATAAGGCAAAGAGTCAAGAGAGAGAGATGGGTGACCTTCTTGCACTCAGCAGGAGCACCTCCAGCCAAAACACGGCGTTGAAGGGAGAGAAGATGCCTCTGCATGTGATCGGTGTCCTTTACCTTCTTAGTGTCACCAGATGGACCATCGTACGGACCACAGAAGGACATAGCGTTACCGTATTTTGACGCCACGCACAAGCTTGCGATGTAGTTTTGTCCGAATGTTAGTAGCAGCGAAATGAATCCCAAAACCATTAGCTCTGCCAAAAAAAAAAAAGCAATATCACATTTAACTCTAGGTTTTTTTATTTCCTTGAGTTCCACGGTACCGTTTTTGATCTTTTGAAGAGCTTCGTATAAGGCTTTCTTCTTCTTTTTCTCGAACACCTGAGCAACGATCCATGTGGGGTGATGATGTTAATTATAAGAAAAATGTAGAGGAAGTTCTCGGGGATCGTTTAGAGATTTAATTACCGATCCGACTTTGTGAATCATGAGCTCCAAGATGATAGAGATCAAGATGATAACTCCACAAACGGTGGAGACGGCCCATGTTGGGGTCTGATCAAGCTCTCTCGGGCCTTCTATACTGCCTCCTCCGCCTCCTCCTCCTCCCATTTTTCTTTTATTATGTGTTTTACGATTATAAAAATTACAATTTTGTATTGCGAATAAACGGCGGGGAACATGCAGTCACGGAGGGGATATGTCTCCGTCGTGGTGATGGAGAATTGTTTTATTTATTTTTTGTTTTTGGAAATTTGCTTTGACGTTTGTTTATGGCTGGTTCCTAGGTTCTCTAATGGTTTTGAGTATCTGAAATTTAGGGGGAGATGAACGACTTGGCGCATTTATGGGGAAATTTCAAATTTATGATAACTAAATAAAAAAATAAAAAATAATTTAAAAGGAAGAAAACGCCGTTGCCGGGCATCGAACCCGGGTCACCTGCGTGACAGGCGGGAATACTTACCACTATACTACAACGACTTTGATGTTTAGGTTTCTAAACACTAGATACTACTTATTTAAATAAGACACTATCTAAATACTTTTCTTTTCGTGAACATAGACACTACTACATTCAAATTAAATAGCTGAACTTACTTAATACTTATGTCTCTTAAATTCAAATTATATAGCTGAACTTACTACTGGAATCTAGTAGATACATGTCTCTGCAGCTGAGAATCACTAGGCATAAACACTGGAAGCTGCCCTCCTCTCTGTGATCTAACTTGCTGGAAGTAACCAGTTAACGGAGTTCCTCTGACCCTTCTGCTACCATCACTCCCAGAAGAAGTTACACTGTTGAGACGTTCATTACCGCCTCCTCCTCCAAAAGTAGCCAGCTCTGTTCCTGGAGTCTGAAGAGACGAAGATACAAACCTGCCAGCTTCCGGATCCCAAACCACTGAGCTCTCATCGCTTGTAGGCATGTTTCTCCTAGCTGCTGCAGCAATAATGACATTTCTTCTTTCTTCTTCGTTTAACGGTGACTCGTTAGCTGATGATGACATGTACATTGGGTTGAAGTGGTCTCTCGTCAAAGCTGGAGCGGGGCTGCTTCTCCCGCTTGCGTTGCTGCTGGTTTTGTGAGGGTGTTGTCGAGAAGCTAATGGAAGAAGCACTGATGAGGATGCACGCGCTTTCGCAGCTGCTTTAGACGCTTCGTTTGAGTCGAGTTTCGCTAGCTTCCACGGGTTGATCCTTACTTGTTGACGCTGAGGTGGCTTTTTGTCTGGATCTATGGTGGAACGTACAGTTCCAGGCTGCTCCAGATGCTGGATCACATCATCCTGACAAAAAGAGAGATTAAACAAATGAAGTGAAAAAAGATCATCAGTTTTTTTTTTTAATTACATTTTGATCCATGAATACGTTTGGAGGTGTGCACAAGGAGGCGCCACGGTACTGAATGCTCAATCCGAGAGAGCTTCTTCCACTAGCAGCTGTCACAGCTGAGCTTGCAGGTGAAGGTGGCTGGCTATACTCGTCTCCCCCATCTATAGACGGTCCAGGCGGCTCGCTTTGTGCTCTCACAGCAACAACATATTCATATGTTGTGATTCCCTGCAGCCACCAAAGTAATATAACAAACCTCAGATTCATGTTTTTATGTGTCTATAATGTGGACGAAGAAAAGAAAAAAATACAAAACCTTTCGGATTAAAATTATGTGGAAGAAGAAAAGCTCCCCAAGTGGTACTATAGCCAGAAACGAGAGAGCTGTACAAACAATCTGCAGAATAAGAAAGCAAACTCAAGTTGGAAACTAAAAATTGATAGAAGATAGAACAGAACCAACATTAACTTTACCACAATAGCAGCAAATGGAGGACGGGAGAAGCCAAGTCCAAGCTTGTCGGTTATGAGATGTTCCATCGCCTTTTGCTCCACAAAACATCGGACAAAGACAGTAACACCAACTCCAAATTCAACTAGAAGCTGTTGTCACATTGGAAAGGTCATTAGATGTTATCTAATGAGATAACCATAATCAATCTTGAAGTGAAAACATACCCAGAAGAAGCTTGCTGCCATAAGACACACAAAGCTGATGTAGTTCTTCTGCCCCACACAGTTATTCAACCACTAAGACAAGAGATAGTGACATGACATATTAGTAAAAATGCTAAATTTATTAATACAACTAAGTTTTAAAACTGCATACCCGGCAATGATGATCAAAACCATCAACACACTTGCCACAACTTCGACAATGCTTGCTAAACTTACGCACCTTAAAGAAAAAATGTAGTGTTACGCAATGAGAAAGGTTTTTAACAGAAGCAAATATAAATAATACTCCCTCTGTATCACAATAAGTGGGTTTTAAGGTTTTTGCACACCGATTAAGGAATTACAAAATTTTATTCAATCTTTCTCGTTTGTATAAAAACAACAATAAGTACATATAATTCAACCAATAAAAAATCATACTGCAGAATACAAATAGTCAAAAACTTAAAATTGCATTTACTTTTTACATGAAAACTTGAAAACATCACTTAAAATGAAACAATTTTTTTCTCTTAAAACACGAATTAAAGTGATACGGAGGGAGTATACCTCAGCATTGCACAAAGAGCAGAACAGAGCTTCTTCTTGCTCCCCTGGTTCCTCCTGATGGGTGTCTCTACGGCAATCTTGTGATACTAAACAACCACAGATGAATCTTCCCACAGCATTACAGCAACCTGAGCCGTGTCTAGTATACGGCACACCATTCTCTGCAACATAAAAACATCACTCTAAGCAAAGAACGAAAATTATCACACAGCATCAGTGATTAAGCACTAACCAGGCGCGTAGTTACTGGTCTGTGACTTATGAGCTGGAGTGTTAACAGCGTCTACAAAGATTCCAGGATCCGCAGGGTCTATACCAGTGCATCGGATGTACAGCACAAAAACCGAAAACGCCTAGGCAAAAGAGAGAGAGATCAGAGCTGTGAGAGGTATACAACAAGCTTAGTATAAAGCAAGTTCTTACCAAGAATGAGTAGACACCAAAGGCGATGTACTGATAGAGTATCTTCCCGAGAAACGGAGCAAAGAAGGCATAGTATGCGATAGTGAGCAAGAAGAACACAGTTATAGCGACAACCTGCACATCAACGGAATCGAAATTCAATACAAATGGATATTGAAAAATGCACAACAAGTATATTATGTATAGTCGAATGTGTATGTATTGAAGTCAATATAGTCACAAGAAAGTGAACTCTCAGAAACCAACAAAACATCTGATGTCATTTTCACGGCAAAGGAACAAACTTTACACAAGATTAAGACAGGGAACTTTCACAATCTTTCAAACCAAAGTCAAAAGAGATCTCTTTATAATAATACTAAGTGAAGTAGACAAATCTTATAACCTGAAATGTGTGGGCTGGGAGTTGCCAGCCATGTCTTCTCGCCATTGCAGTGAAGAGAAACTTAAAAGCCCCCCTAAATGTTTTATCTGCCGGAAAACTCTTCTGAGATCACTCGAAACAGAGAAGAAGAAAAAAAAAAATCCGAATTTGAAAAATGAGAGTGATTGTTGATGTTGTTGTTGTTTTGCTTCCCCTAAAATCAGCAGCTACTGTAACGTCATTTAATGTATTGGAGGATGACCCGAGTTTAGGAGAAAGTATTAAAGTCGACCCGTGAAGGAATTTTCAAAGAACTTTTGAATGTTTTATTTTGGCCAGAATCTGTCGGTCAAAGAATGTCTCTCGGGGATGTAGTCACAAGCTGTTAGAGAACAAATGAATAATTTAAAAAGTTAATAGGATTAGTGACATATAGTATTAAGGTTGAGTTGCACTTGTAATTCGATGTAATTTGGAGCGAAAATAATATGATAAAAACTTTAAGTAAAGATAAAAGTTAATTTTTTTATTAAAACTGCTAATTGGTAATATTTTTGAAGTATAAATTGCACTAAAAATTTAATAAAATAATTAATGGGTAATGGAGTATTTATTAAAGAAATAATATTTTTACTTTATAATTGATTCGTAATGTTTTTACTTTATAAATTGTAGTAAATATTATTTAAAATTAATAAAAATTATAAATACAACAATAATAACAGTTATTACTAATTTAGTAAGCAAAATAGATTAGAGAAATTTTAAACATAGTAAATTAATAATTATTTAAATATACATAAACATATACATGTATAATAACAAAAAAACTCTCATGTAAACATAAATTTATGTATGTAAATTTTAATTACCAAAATAAATTAACAGTTTAAATTATAAAACAATTTTGTTTAAGTAATCAAATAGAAATAAGAAAGCTTATGAAAAAACTGGCTTACAAATAAATAGATGTATACAATTATTGAAAATATTCATTAATTAACCCAAAGTAAATATGGACAATTGCCATGTTTCAAAAGTTGATAAATTTCTTTAGAAAAAAATAAACGTGGATAACTACCAACTCAAGTTAACTCAAGCTCTAATACATGTCATTTCCTTTGAGGGAAAATTGACTTTTAATTCCTGAACTTTCAAAAATAAGCCAAAAAAACCTTAAACTTCAAAATAGGCCATTTAAATCCTTAACTCCTAGTCAAACACGGATAAATCCTGAACTATCTTTGACCAAGCCTTTTTAACAATCTAATTAATTAGCCGTTAATTAAATGTTAACAGACGTTTAGTATCAAAACGTCGTCGTTTTCTCAAAACGAAAAAAACCTAAACTAAGCTCGAAAATCCCCAATTCATCCCCTCAAATCCCTAGTTTCTCACTTCTGTGTCGAAAATTTTCAATTCATCTCTTTCTCAAAGCTTTAAGAGGAGGAAGATGGGTCCGAAGGTTCGACTTCCTTGTCGACGCAGCGCTCGTAATATGAAAGAAGGTTCGAGTAGAGTCGAAGATACTGAAGCCGTAAATGTCAGAGACAGAGAGGTTCGAACCGAAGAGGTTGAAACTGTTGCAGAAGCGGATGGAGGAAACGATGGAGGAGAAGAGGATGGAGGAGAAGCGGATGGAGAAGATGATTGTGAAGCAATTGTCGATGATGATGAGGATCAGCTAGAAGAGGAAGAGGAGGTCAATGGAATTACAGTTGAAGAAGTAGATTGTCCAGATTTAGCAGTTCACTTTGGAGATGTTGCTAGAGAGCCAGAGGAAGAAAGTGATGCAGACAGCGGCGATGACATTTGGGATGAAGATATCATTCCCGATCCGTTATCATTTGATGACGACGAAGAAGCTGTGATTCATAAGGAGACGCGTGCCAACACAGTCGACAGTGAAGAGCTCTTGTTCCTAGGAAAGACGTTCAACTGTGCTGCTGATTTCAAGGTTGCATTGCTACGGTACTCTCTACGGACTAGGTATGATATTAAGCTGTACAAGTCTTCAGCAAAACGGCTTGGTGCGAAATGTTCAGACAAAGAGACAGAGTGTCCATGGAGAGTGTACTGTTCTTATGAGAGGAGGAAGCACAAAATGCATATTAAAGTCTACATCAATGAGCATATATGTTTGAGATCGGGCTACTCTAAGATGCTAAAAAGGTCTTCAATTGCTTCAATCTTTGAAGAGAGATTACGGATAAACCCGAAGTTCACCAAGAAAGAAATGGCGGATGAGATAAAGAGAGAGTTCAATTTGATTGTCACCGAAGAACAGTGTGCAAAAGCCAAGTCAAAGCTGTACCGGGAAAGAAAAGATGGCCATGAAACACACTTCTCTCGCATATGGGATTATCAGGCAGAGGTTATGAGAACAAACCCAGAGTCTAAGGTGGTGATTGAGACTATTCCAGGAGCAACTCCAACAAGCAAGCAAAGGTTCGATCGCATGTATGTTTGTTTTACATCGCAAAGAGAAACTTGGATAGAGAGTTGTAGGCCTATCATTGGGTTAGATGGGGCCTTTTTGAAGTGGGATATCAAAGGTCAGCTCTTAGCTGCTGTGGGAAGAGATGGAGACAATAGGATTGTACCAATCGCATGGGCTGTGGTCGAGATTGAGAATAATATCAATTGGGAGTGGTTTGTGAAGCTTCTCAAAGCTGATTTGGGACTGGAAAATGGTGGTAGGATCACCATAATCTCGGACAAGCAGAAGGTATGAATTATATGAGTTATATATATTGTTTGAATTTCAATAAACTAACAAAGATTGTCAATTGGTTTTTACAGGGACTGGTGAAGGCTGTGAAAGAAGAGCTTCCAGAGGCTGAACATCGGATGTGTGCAAGACACATTTTGGCCAACTGGAAGAGGGACAGCAAAGATCCTCAACTAGAGATTCTGTTTTGGAAAATAGCACGCAGCTACACCGAAGGAGATTACAAAGAGAATCTGAAAGCGCTTCGGCTATATAGCTCAGGTGCGCATGAGTCTCTACTTAGGACAAACCCTGAAACATGGTCTAGGGCTTACTTTAGAATAGGGTCCTGTTGTAACGACAACCTCAACAACCTTAGTGAATCTTTCAATAAAACCATTAAGGAAGCTAGAAAGAAACCTTTGCTTGAGTTGTTAGAAGATATTAGGAGGCAGTGCATGGTCCGTAATGCCAAAAGAGCGATTGTAGCTTCACGTTTGAGGACAACATTCACTAAGAGAGCACATAAGGAAATAGAAGCTACTAAAGAGAAGTCTAAGGATTGCAAAAGGTATATTGCTTGTGATGAATACAATGAGATAGATGATGGTGGTACTACATATTCTGTGGATATGGCTGCTAGAACTTGCGGTTGTATCAAGTGGCAATTGACAGGCATACCGTGTATCCATGCCTCATGTGTTATCATGGCGAAGAGGCTGACTTTTGGTCACTATGTTTCAAACTACTACACTGCTAACATGTGGCGTTTAACATACTCTCGTGGTATTAGGCCTGTACAAGGTATGAAGTTGTGGCCTCAGCTTAATAGATTACCAGTCCTACCACCACCCTATAGATTAGGAAACCGTGGTCGACCAAGCAACTATGAGAGGAAAAAAGGTCAGAATGAATCATCTTCTTCATCAACAAAGCTATCTCGAGAGCATCGGGTGATGACATGCTCTAATTGTCTCGAAGAAGGCCACAACAAAACTACATGCTCAAATGCAGCTGTTCAGCCACAACCTAAAAGGCCAAGAGGACGCCCAAGACTCTATCCTCAGGTACATTTACATATCAAGCTATATTATTTTGTTGAGGACGACCAAGACTTTATACGAATTGTTCTTTTGTTTAGGCTCAACCATCGCAAGGAATGTCTCAAGAACAATCACAAGAGATGCCTCAAGGATCACAAGTATGAAGAGGTGTTTGTGGTTGTGCAAGTCTATGTTTTATGCGTTTATGTTTCAGATGTTGCTTTTGAACAATCACATCTTTATCTTGTAATGGCTCTTTCAATGCTTTGTCTTTTGAATGCTCTGTCTTTTGAATGATTTGTCTTTTGAATGATTTGTCTTTTGAATGATTTGTCTTTTGAATGATTTGTCTTTTGAATGATTTGTCTTTTGAATGATTTGTCTTTTGAATGATTTGTCTTTTGAATGATTTGTCTTTTGAATGATTTGTCTTTTGAATGATTTGTCTTTTGAATGATTTGTCTTTTGAATGATTTGTCTTTTGAATGATTTGTCTTTTGAATGATTTGTCTTTTGAATGATTTGTCTTTTGAATGATTTGTCTTTTGAATGATTTGTCTTTTGAATGATTTGTCTTTTGAATGATTTGTCTTTTGAATGATTTGTCTTTTGAATGATTTGTCTTTTGGATGCTTTGTGTTTCAGATGTTGTCTTTGTCTTTGTCTATTAAACATGTTTCAGATGTTGTCTTTATTTTTGTATTTGTCTTTGTCGATTAAGTAATAAGCATAAGGAAACACTAGCAATACAAACATAAACCACAAGACAAAGAAACAATGTATAACCATAACAAAACTGAAACCAGAACATACTTTAGAAAGTCATAATCTCATACATTCCATCCAAAGACAAAGTCATTCAAGTTTTCAAAAGACAGTACATAACATAAGCATAAGCATAAGAAAACTGAAAACAACACATACTTCTTAAGACACACATTAGTAGAGCACATAAGCACCAAATGCAAGACTAACGATGCAAGCATACACCACACTCTTAAAGCTTTGAGAAAGAGATGAATTGAAAATTTTCGACACAGAAGTGAGAAACTAGGGATTTGAGGGGATGAATTGGGGATTTTCGAGCTTAGTTTAGGTTTTTTTCGTTTTGAGAAAACGACGACGTTTTGATACTAAACGTCTGTTAACATTTAATTAACGGCTAATTAATTAGAATGTTAAAAAGGCTTGGTCAAAGATAGTTCAGGATTTATCCGTGTTTGACTAGGAGTTAAGGATTTAAATGGCCTGTTTTGAAGTTTAAAGTTTTTTTGGCTTATTTTTGAAAGTTCAGGAATTAAAAGTCAATTTTTCCTTTCCTTTGATGTTGATTTATCATTTGATTTGTTGATTTTGCAAAAGAGATAACTCAAAAATATAATTCAACTTTACCACATTATAATGCAAACACAAACTTACTTTACCACATTATAATGCAAACACAAACTCTGATAACTAAATCATGATTGGTAACAATTCTGATTAATATTCTTAACTCAAACTATATCAAATATACATCATGTTACCAATCAAAGCCATAAATGGATTTGAATTAGTCATGATTGGTTAGGATTAGTGTTTTAAAAATAAATAAAGCTAAAGTCCCAAGTTAAAAGCCGAACCAATTTGTTTGTTTCTTCTTTTTTTTTTTTTTCTGGTTCAAAGTTGAAATCGGAAACAAATCGAAAATATAGGTAAGTTCCAATTTTCACTCTATTTATTTAATGATGTTTGTTTCAACCTTTTTTGGTAGGGTTCTTTTCTGTTCTATTTATTCTCTTGGTTCAGTTTCAGTCAAATTGATATTTTTTATCTCACATTCGACTCTTATTTTGGTTTGTAATGGATCAGTTTCTCACGGGTCTGTTTTGTCTCTGTTTAATCACATTTATGCTTTTGTTTTTTTGGCTCTGTTTGGTCATGAACATGCATATATATGATGAGTATGGCTTGTAATGATCACTTCTTATGATTATGAACCCGTACTACTGTACTAGCGATGAATGTCGTCTCTTTATAGCTGCCGGATGGTTACCTGACATAGGACCTTTGCCTTTCTTAAGAGTCCTAAGCCTCTTCTTCTTGATTGTTAAAATTGTCTTCATCACATCAGTGCGGCTTTTTGTTAGAACCAATCTTGTTTTGATGTTAGTAATCAGAAAAAGTTTTACATCACAGTTAAACCTTTTTAAGATGGAGAAATTTTATATAATAAAAGAAGATCTACATTAATCAGGATATTCCAATTTCTAAACAACTCAAGGTTTTGAAAATCAACACGAACACACAGAACATGTTAAGTTATTAAATTCATTTTGTCTGGACAGACAACTAAAGAAAGCCTAAACTAAAGATAAGAATCATCATCATCATTCTGGTTATAATAGTATCATTAGGCTACTTCCAGGGCATTGAAAGGTTGTTGCTGTTGTTGTTGTACGGTCCTCCTGTGCTCTGCTGAAGATGGCTTCCATGTCCCCCACAAGATGACTCACTCATTGCGCCACGAGCCTGCTGGCTATTCGGAGTCGTCAGTACATGACTTGGGGCCACACGGGGTAATGCCGGACTTGCTAGTTCCATTTGTCCCACGTGTTCTTTTTGCCCGTCTGGTATGAAACTCCCAACAACAATCTGTCATTCGAGACCAAAATGTTATCCTTACATTGTTCAAGTTTGAATTAGAAGAAGGGAGATGTTACCTGAACAGGTGATGCTGCTATAAGAAGACCAGCGACACAACCACCTAAGACATTACCATCCGGAGCCGATAAGGACACACTTAGACCTCCCGTCCTGCTTCTGTGACCATTGTTCTCCAGCAGTAGGAACGATCCCGACAAAGACAGAATCTCAAATCTCCCCTAATGTTAAAAATGTTAAACAACTCACTAAGGGTTACGCAGCAAGTGGTCAGAGACAAAGAAACAGAAGAATCTAGCAAAGCCTAATCTTAATACCTCGTATGTAACGGTACCACCGGATGTAGCGGCCTGGCGAAGAGTCACGTTGGAGATAGCTCCATTAGCAGACAGGACGCACACAGCTCGTGGTCCGTTCTGAGAAAACGCCATTATCTTTGATGATACATCCTGTGTCCCCAATCATTAAACAAACGACAGCATTTAATCCTGTGCAAACACAGCCACACGCACACAACATAATCTTTCTCAACGTAACAGAACCCTGATCAAGTTCAACACTCTCTTGTTCACCAATAATCTTTTGACCTTAAACACAGTCTAGACATTCACATGATTTAGAGAGACCTTAATGAGTTAAAGAGTTTAAGACAAGGCATCTCAGCAGTAAATAAGGAAATTCAAGAAGATAGAGAGACCTCTCCAGTGCTCACGGTAAGAATATGAGGCGTGAATCCTACTCCTGTCGACCCTGCAACAACAACAAGCACAAAGGAGAGAACAAACATTCAGAGCTCAAGTTACACAGCTATAGTGAGAAGCCATTGAAAGATGGTTGAAGAAGATACGTTAAGGGGCATAAAAGTAATTTGAGAAGGAGATTCTCGAGGTCCATTGTTTACCATATTCACACCATTTATACTATATTCTAATAGAGATAGCAGCCGACAGGGAAGATCCAAACCCACCAAAAGATTCCAATAAAAGAAAAATGTATATAAAGTGTACCTAAAGCTTGAAGCTTTGGCCTGTTGCTAGACCCAGAAGGTCGTCCTCTCATCCTCTTAACAGTAGGCGAGGCTCCTCCACCTCCGCCTGAGCCACCACCGTCTCCACCGCTAGGTTGGCTAACGGTGTAAGAAGGAGGTCCGGGAACAAAACCCAGCGACGCCTCGCCGCTGTTCGGTTCGTACTTCCTCGGTCTGCCTCTTCTCTTCTTCACGCGCTGCTCGCCTCCGGTCACGGGCACGTTCATGTTCAAGCCGGTTTCTGAGTTGTGTTGGTACTGCTGGGGTGAAGAGTCTGAGCTCATGGGCTTGTAGATAGCTGTTCTGTCGGCGCCGGTGAAGGACAACTGCATGTTCTGAGAGTTTTGCTGCTGCTGCTGCGGCTGCGGAGGAGGAGGGAGTTGATTGTGTTGGTGGTGGAGACCCATTGGGAATGGCATTGGCCCTCTGTTCGCCGCCGTTAAGCCCGTCTCAGATCCGGACATGGTTCCGTCACTATCAAACAAACAAAAAAGGAAGCCCTTTTAGCAGAAACTTCACCACAAACCCAGTTTCCACTGAAGCTCTCAAGTGAACACTGTAGATGGAGAAAGTTCGAAACTTTAAACCTCAAACCTAATCAAACTACTGCACCCGAGAAGGAGAAAGATCCGAACTTTTTAACAATTCTGAATCCAAAAAGATTTTTAGATCTCTAAAACAAACAAACAAAAAACTTTGGAATTTCCGAATTAGAGAGTTAAGATTAAAATAATAAACTTTAAATTATTAACAGAGGATTAATTAATTATTTTCCTTCAGAAAGTCAGATAACATTGAAAAATTGAAAGAAAGAAAACTTACGATAACTGCGAAAATTCAGGGAACAAAGCAAAGAAGATTCCCTCTCCCTTCCCTGCCTACAACTATATTAGGGTTTTATATTTTACTTTCCAAGCAGGAAAATATATAATGAGTTTCCTTTTTAGGATTAAATAGGGATTTTCGCGTTGCTCAAAAAAAAAAGTAATAGGGATTTTCGCAATTCTTAATATTTTGGTCTCTACTATTAAGTTAACTATGTAACTATTTTACCAAAAATAAAACTATGTAAATATTTTACCAAAAATAAAACTATGGAATTATTCCCTTTCTCTTCTTTTTTGGGAATTAAAATGTAAAGACTAAATAGTAAGAAAATATTATATTTACTACTATTTTAGTAAATTAGCTTCTAAAATATAGTGTAAGTAAATTTAAATTTTCATTCAGTTAATTGTTATCTAATTTTTAGTTCTTCAAATGATATAAATTAGTGTTTTTACCGAGGATGGACAAAATTTGATGTATTTTCTTATTTAATTTCTTTATGTTTTATTCTCGGTTTCAAAATTTTGATTTATATAAGGTGCATTTTGTATGATATAAAATGCAATTTATTTGTGCTTCTATTTTGTATATTCATATGCTAACGTCTAAACACCGCCCATCCATTAAACCGTGCACTTTTTTTACTTTTTTTTTTTAAACTCAACTTCAACTTTCATTCACCAAATATATGGATACAAGGACTTGACCACAAGAGACTTATACCACACATACATTGAAGCGATCTAGTAACACCTTGGATCACTTGATTGGACCCAACGCTACCTAACCGAAGCCTCAATGTACATTGAACCACAATGAGTGTGAGATCACTCCACGACCCGGAATGATCCACCTCTTCAACCTCCGACATCTTGGTACAACACCGTTTACTAACACAACAAGATTACATACTTCACCGAAACTAATTAGGAACTAGCTAAAGATCCTAATGATCGACATTAAAACTCATGACCCAATAGCCTCTCCACCAAAAAGGTGCATAATCGAGAACTCCTCATCCTCCTGGTCTTCGAACGTTGTGACCCTCAGCCTAAAAACATACAAAAGATCCGAATGAAATTCGGGTTTCAGCTACGTAGCGCGGGTCGATATAGCTCATCGGGCTTTCAGAGAAGTGGGACTCAAACCGAAGGATAAGAATTTCAGGCGCTAGGGTATAGAGCCACCACCACGAACCACCGCTAGCATAGCTTCCTCTTGACCACTTTAATCGGCGGAAGTCATTGTTCGTGTGTTTCCCAGAACCGAGAAACCATACTCTGTCCACTCGCCTTCGAATCTTCCTCCGCTTGTCTCACCGCCGTCTAGGGACGTAGATCCAAGCAGCTGAGGGTGTCTCCCGAAGCCACGCGCCATCGCACGGACCGGAGTCGTCGGAAATCTGGAAAGTAGAAAACCAGATCCGGTTTCTCCGATAACCCTAAAAGCCGACTTTCTTCCTCCCCACCGTCTCGTTGACTTCGCCGCGACTCCAAACACGCCGGATCTTATCACCGTCAGTCTCAAACAGAAATTTTAAGAGGATTTTCCGACCCAGAACATACAAGCATATTGGCCACGATTATGTAGGAGGACAGAAAGCAAAGTAAAAAGGAGAGAGAGAAAGGAAGGAAAGACACCTCCGGCGCCAGATTAGCCTGGCCGGAGCTAGAGTTCCGTCTTCCGAGAAGGAGAGATGCGAGAGGTTTTTGTTTTAGAGAGAGAGATTAAACCGTGTCACTTTGTCATACTTCTTGAAGAACGTAGGGATATAGATCCACACTTCTTATGATGAAAAATAAAACAATCACATTAAATAATATTCCAGTGCAGCTCAGTACTGTTCGGTTCATTTTGCTACTAGGAATGTTAATAAGTAAACTACAAAGTACAGGAAGAGATCACAGTTTGAAACTCAAAAGTGCATTCTTTCTAACACTCTGCTCTATCCTCGGCTTTCCTGGATCTTCTTGTGTGGAAGAAGATGTTTAATTGATCAGAGAAAAGCAGATTCTTCATTTCCTCCAACTGTTTCCGGCTTCTCTCCATCTCCAAATCCAATTTCTCGAAATGTACAATCCTATCTCTAATCTTCATCATCTGTCAACCCTCAAAATTCTTAATCAATCCTAGGCATCATCATACAAAAGATGTTTAATGGGAAGTTGGAGATACTGACCTCTACTTCTACAATCTCTCTGATGGCTCCTTCTACCTCTTTCTCTTCCTTCTCAAGTAGAGATTTAGCTTCAGCCACAGCTCTCTCTGAGTTGTTACCATTGATCTCTGCGTACCAGAAAACAAAGTGTCACTAGTGTTGAAATGAGACAGAAATAGACTACAATTATGTTAGCTATAATCCGTGATACCTTGTCCGTTTGGGTCTCCACCAGCGTTTTTGCCAGCTTCGTGGTCTATATCAGATAGAGCTGTCACTGCAGCTCGTGCTGCTGCTTCTGCAACTTTTGTGCCAGCCAAAGCTGAAAGAAAAGCAGCCTGGAGAAGACATAATAAGAAGAATCTCGTTAAGAGACAGCCAATGAAGCATAACAACTGAGATGTAATACAAGTAACAGGTACAAAATATCTAATACCATAACTAATTCCTACATTCCCTTTAAATGACATATATACAGTAATTACAAGAGTCCAAGAACTTAAAGGTATTCTACAGCTATAGGGAACATCACCGTTGTTCTAGACATTTACATGAGTAATGGAACAGAACAATGCAGAAACCGGACTATTCTTCAGCAGCCGAACGACAGAACCGATTAGATTATTAAGTTGTACTTCGTTAGCAGAAAGTTTCAGTTTTCGTGAATAAGACTAACATATAGAGAGTGGGCTCAGATAATAAAACTGTAGTGAACAACATCAAACCTGAGCCATAATTGGGTTGCTTGCATCCGCAAGAGGCGTCAACTTCATCCGCTTATTATCGGGAGAAGACGAACCGTCTTTGACTCTTCCTTCAGACTCAGGATCAGCAGAGCCCTTGATCTGATTAAACGTCTCCAAAGCGTCCTCAGAGTCAGAGTCTTTCGCAAACTGTTCCCCAAACGGAAGCTTAACAAACTGAGAAACACAATCCTTCTCGGTCCTACCAGTAACATGCGACGCAACCTTCTTCCAGTCATCTCCGTAGTGCATAACAGCTTCCAGCAGCAGCAGAGTCTCCTTCTCAGACCACCCCGTCTTCGACTCCTCGCTAAGCTCAACTCTCTTAAACTCCGAGGAGTTAATACCAACACGATAGTTACCACGAACATAGCACCTCGCACACAATGTCAACTCATACTGCAAAAAACAAAAACGTGCTTAGTTTCATAATGCCACCATCATCATCATCAAACATCAACTACTTAATTTCAAAATGCCATCATCATCATCATCAACTAATTAGTCTCAAAATTCCATCATCATCAAGATCAACTACTTAGTTTCAAAATGCCATCATCATCAACTACTTAGCTTCATAATGCCACCATCATCATCATCAACATCAACTACTTAGTTTCAAAATGCCATCATCATCATCATCAACTAATTAGTCTCAAAATTCCATCATCATCAAGATCAACTACTTAGTTTCAAAATGCCATCATCATCAACTACTTAGTTTCAAAATGTTATCATCATCACCATCAACATCAACTACTTAGTTTTAAAATGCCATCACCATCATCATCAACATCAACTACTTAGTTTCAAAATGCCATCATCATCATCAGCATCATCATCATCAAGAAGAAAGAATCAAAACCTTTTCAGAGGCAAAACAAGCAACGCTGCAAACAGATTTGCAGCCATTACAGATCCTCTTGGCGGATTCTTTAACCGTCGAGGGAGGCTCAGAAGCGACGGCCTCCTTATCGTCCCACTTGAGAGGCTTAGCAGAGGCGGAGCTAGAGTAGTTGATAAGCCCCCACGAGTCAAGGAAATCAAATACGCGGCGAATAGAGACAACATCCCCCACGAGAGTCCTCCTAACGTCGGTGAAGCTAATCTTGTTTGGATGTTCGTCTCTGTACTGCTTGATAATCGAGTTCCTCAAGTAGAGGTAAACCCTAGGGTTCTTCGAGGAGGATCTCGAATCGAAGAGCTCCGGTAGAGACCTGACCTCGCATTCGTTGATCTCGTTCCATGAAAACCAACCTAATCGCTCAAATTCATGAGAAAACAAGTGGATAATAATGAATCGGAAGTTATGAGGCGTAGGGGGACTTACGAGAGTAGCTAGGTATATAGATGCGATAGGTATCGGAAGAGGAAGGAGGCGGTTGGAGGGAGTTCGAGGATGCGGAGATTTCCGACGGTGCTTCGGGTATGATTGGACGAGAGGGAGTAATGGGGGGAATTTCGCCAGATCCGCCGGGAATTGGAGCGTTCGTGGCCATGAGTGTTCGACAAAGTTCGCCGGAGAAGAAAGAGAGGAAGAAAGAAAAATAAATTAATTAATTGATTTAACGAGTGTAAGCTAACTAAGTCCGAAAGGGTCCAGGTCTGGGTCCTGGTACCCCAATCCGGGTCCGGTTCCGTGTCAGTGTCCGGTCTAGGTAAACCGTAAACGTGGTATAATTGAATTTTCCCTTCTTTTTTTTTTTTTTTTTGCAATAAGAATGATGATTATTCTTTATTTTATGTTGAAAATTACAAGTTGAGAAGATACATTACATGAACTGAAGTACGGATCAAAATTTTAATTAATCATAATCACTTGGTTGATAAATCTCTTGTTCTGAAACATTGTCCAGTAGAGTTGGAAAAACCAATCGATCCCACATAAACTCCGGGTGATATCTCACCAACCCTTGCACTGATTTTCAAAGGAACAATATTACCAGCTCTGGTAATGCCTATATTTGCAATTTCAGTCACTGAACTAGCTTCACGAGCTGTTCTGACAAAAAGACGAAAAGTAGACCATTGTCATTAAAGACGAAACCAATATTAGAAATGCATCGCTTTGTTTGCAGTTTCTATTGCTTGAGCAGCTCTTTCCTTTGGGATATTTGTCTCCAAAAAAGATTACATCAGGTTTTAGTACTCATTCGCACTTCTCACATACTGGTGGTATATGTGCATCATATCAAAAATTTACCAAGTTTCTTTCTCCATTAACTTATATATTTTTTAATAAATCGTTTCTTCTACATCTTCAAATTCAAAACTTTAATGTAGAAACATCAATGCCATATCCTTAATCGTAAACTATTACTACGACAAATGTCCAAAATGTCCTAATTAGATCTTTCAAT
This sequence comes from Brassica oleracea var. oleracea, assembly GCF_000695525.1. NCBI lineage: Eukaryota > Viridiplantae > Streptophyta > Magnoliopsida > Brassicales > Brassicaceae > Brassica > Brassica oleracea. The sequence continues at coordinate 47,933,063 of NC_027751.1, read as the reverse complement.
GTTAAAAAGGGTTACTAAAGTTATTTTTTTTCGTGCCCAGAGTAACTAAGCATTTGTCAGCCCATTGCAAGAATACCTTAGAAGCATTGCAACATTTGTTTGTAGCCACATGTCAACACTATAATGATTCCTAGAATCCTTAGAGAAATAGGTTGGTCCATCTAAATATATAATAAGTTTTTTATTAAACCACAATAAATACATTATTAAATGTGCTTCATTATTTCCTTAAATAAGATTACAGAATTGCCTAATGTGGCTACAGTATATATGATAATTAATGATTTTAAATAATAAAGATTTGATAAAAATAAGTGTGTATTATAATTATATTTGTTTAATTTTAAGCTATTAAAATAAATTAAACAATCATAGTAATTATATAATAAAAATTTAAAAAATTATTTATATATTATATTTAAAATTTTTAAAAACGAGTATATTTGAAAAGATATTGACAACTTAATTTTTTAAAATATTATAAATTACTTAAACCACTAATCCCACAGTGAAAATTTTGTTATCACTAATTTAGATTTTTTGCTATAACAGATACAAATGATAAAAAAATATAAGTAAAAATCATCATCTAATAAATATTAATATTAAAATATAACATATATATGTTACTATCATTTAAATTTAATTATATATCATATCAAGTAAAAAAAATATTTTTTGATTTATAAAATTTATTTATATGTTTGCACCAATTTAATTATATAAGTAGTAGATAATGACTTTTTAATTATTTAATATATATTTATTATTTCATAATATGTTATAAACATATAATATATAAAATAATTTATATATATAATTTTTATCTCGCGCAAGGCGCGGGTCTTAACCTAGTCTTAATTTGTTTGTGTGGTTGAAATGTTTTACTCTCAACGACATTAAATCAAATAAAACAAAACTTTATGGCTCATATGATTAATTTTTAATTGATTTTGAGTTGTTATATAATGGTTTCATATCAAATTTAAATTATCTATAAGAATCGATCTGAAATTATGATAATACTCTTATTGTATCATTGAATATTCAATATAAAAGAAACACTATCAAACAACACAACTATAATAATACGAATAATGTGATTATCATTCTAATCAATGCACTAGGTTTGAACACATTAAAGATATGTACTACAATGCAAATCCTCCCCTTCTTCTTGCTCTGGACAGAGGTGTAGACTGGCTCAACTTTGGAGAACTGAATAAGGTTTAGATCCAGGTCTCAAAATCGATATCTAGACCCTCATCGACATCATTGATGCTATGTTTCTTCATGATGTTTGATGTTTATTTTTCATGAGATCTTGTAATAAAAATGACTTTTCTTTTTTATTATTTTAAGATTTGTGGAGGTTTAAATATATATTTTGCTGACCAAAAATATATTTTAAAATAATAATTTATTTTACGATTTTATTCATCAGTTGAAGTTTATAGATTTAAATTTCATCTATTTTACTAGATTATTTGATATATTTCATGTATTTTAAATATACACTAGATCTTGACCTGCGCAACCGCGCAAGTATTTTTTTCAATTTATATACATAGATATTTATTTTAGATCATTGGTGGTATACATTTTTAACGTTAATCATATTATTTAAACATTTATATAACTTTTTCAAATACAATTATTTCATAGTTTATATGTTATAATTAATCAATTGTTTAAAATCGTCACATGCATTTGTTGCTTCTTATTATATATTTATCTTATTGTATTTGCATTTAGTTACTGAAAAAATTAATATATGTATGAAACAACATATCTGAAAATTATTTTGTGTTTAATTTATACTAAATTCTGACCCACCGTCCTTCAAAGTTGGATTTTCTTTTAGCAATATTTTTTTACGTTTATTCATTTTAGATAATATATTATTGTATATAGATAATTTTAAGATATGCAATATTTTATACATGTATTATATAGTTTGCGAATATTAAGCCGTTCTGTCATCATATTATATTTTAACATAAATATTTATATTTATGAAAATAAATTTATAAATCTATCAATTGAATATTTTATCATGATTTATTATTATAAAATATATAAAAATAAGATATATAGAATTTTCATTTTTCATTTATAAATGATAACTGAATATATATCAAAACATAATAATAATTCTATTTAAAATTAAACTATATCATTATTAAAGTAGTTACAAAGATTTTATATTATTAGCTTTAGTGAATATTACCAACATAATTTCTGGTTTTATTTCTAGATTTGAAATATATATATGGAATTTAAATTAAACTGGACCTACATAATAGAGAAAAAAATATTTTGAGATACTGTTAAGAACAACAAAAAATATTTTTAAAAGAGAAACTATAATATATTGTACTTACAAACTAATTTTGTAGTAAATATTTTTATTTGAAATAGAAAGGATATTTCTTTCTAACAAAATCTTTTAAAGATCTTTATAAAATGTATTTTGAAAATTAATCAATTTAAATTGTTATAATCATTGAAATATAATTAACATATTTATATGATTTTAATTTTCGTTCATCAGTCAAAAATAAATTAAATTTGAAATTCTAATTATATTTTGTGATAATTAAAATTTAAGTTAATTAATTTTCGAAAATAAATTTTATCCTGATTCTAAAAAGATTTTCTTAGAATTTTTTTAAACAATATTTATTTGTATTTTAAATAAAAGATTAAGATATTAAAATATGATGATTAACTTATGTAAAATTTAATAAACTTTCTAGAGGATGGTCCAAACAAAAAAATCACACATGAACAAAGCCATGACTTCTGTTTTAATATATAAGATTTCTAGAAGATAGTCCAAACAAAAAAATCACACATGAACAAAGCCATGACTTCTGTTTTAATATATAAGATATATAAGATATATGTTGCCAAACAAAAGTTTTAATTACTTATACTTTAATAAGATAGATATCCTTGATGTTATAGCCTTATATGAATTTCAATTTTTGGGTGGTGGACATAACATCGAGAGGCTAGCGGTGGCTTTTGGGTTTATTGTCACAATGCGATCAAGTTTATGTATGCAGTTACGGGTAGAGAGATCAGAGTAAGGAATAACCTTAGGTTCCATTGATGGGGGTAATTACTGGTGATGCTAATGATTTCACCTCAATATGAAAAATGGTGTTCATAGATACAAAGGACAAAGACTTTGTTGCAAAATACAAAGGAGAATAACAATTATCTATTTAATTCCTTACGTGTGAATATGCTTTAGTTTGGATTAGTGGTGGCTGACTAATGCAATGGCTTGAGGTGAAAGACTTGTTCAAACTTCTTGCTTGGTGCGTCTTTCTTCTAACTTGTCTGGTTATAGAATCGGTCCCACCATGATGTGCTACACATTTTAGCCTGCAATAAGAAAAAGTAATAACTGTCCTTTAATCATGTGTTCAATACAAACGGCTAGCTACATAAACTACTAAGTCTACTATGCTAATGCCACTTATAAACTAATCGAGAACATGGTGTAGTAAACTTACGGGACGCCCGAATTTAGAAAATTCAGCAACTTTACTCTTTTGCTTGACCAGGAGACCTAGAAACAGTCCAAGCTCAAAAGTTAGGAATCAAAAACTTGAATGAATTTTTTTATTACTCTCAAAGTTTTAAGATAGATTACCTGCAAAAAGAACTACACCATCTGAAGCAACTCTAGCAAATTCAGGCATGGTCTTGTTTAGGTTGTGTGGGAGATAATCCAGAGCATATGAGAGAAAGGTTTTGGCATGTAGGACAGAGGGAACTTGATATCAGCCACACATACAAGGCCTTTGCTGATAGGACTCTTGCAGTGAGAATCAACATCCTCAATCGATGTCATAGGGTTTGACTTCCCAAGCCAATGAATTATTCAGTGAAAATATCCTCTGCCTTCAATTTTTAAACTAAATCGAATATTTGAAAATATATGATAATCAATATATTAGGTATTGTGGAAATATGTGGCGCAGAATATGGTAACAAATTACTAAATGCATAATTAATTGATTGACGATTTTTAAGGAATATCTTATGAAGTTTATTTTAAAGTTATTTCCAATGGCATAGGATGGTAATTCTTTAGGAAAAATCAGGGTTATTTCTAATTTGTACTCGTGTTTTAATAGTTTAGATTTAGAAATCAGATTAGTACTTCAAAAATTGGTGACAGTTAGAACTAAGACTATGTATTTCAACAAAACAAAAAAATTTAATTAGCACAATTCAACAACACATGAATATTGAAATTCTTGTTTCGGATATTAATAAGAACAAGAAACATACTTTCCATCCATGTCTTGGATAGCATCATCAGCTGATCAACGAATTGAAAATGTATTATAAGCACAAATCATACGTATATTATATTATATCACACGCAAAAGCAAAAATAATACAAGTAGCTGGTCGTTAGAAGCTCTATAGATATTAATATTGAAATCTACTAACTATTACAAGCAGCATATTGAGATTTTGAGAGATATCTTCATCGGTATTTTGTTGAGCAGTTCCTATCGATCAATCCACCACTTAGTGGACTTACGAATTCCATGTTGCAACTCACCCTAATCCCGTAAGGGAAGTGGATTACCCCCAGCATTTCTCGTACTCTTATTAGAGTTCTTAACTGGAGATGAACATGATCTTTCATGGTCTGGGTCTTCAGCTCATCTGTTTGATTAACATTCAGGAAAACGGATTCGGAGATCATCTGAATCCGTTGCAGTCTTACCTTTCTACTTCCTTGGGTAAAGGACAGGACCTGTTCTCTAGCGATCTATGTGTCCCGGAAAAAGACGGCTAAGGAAAACAGTTCAAACTTCAAACGTAATCTCTTGTTTTGGTTGGTGATGAACATAGAAGAATTTATAGTGCCTACATCAAATCTGATTTCCTTCAGGTGTGCACTACGGATATCGATCGAAGGGGTATTTGGGTCTTCTTCATCAAATCTGATTTCCAACATATATTATACATCTTCTTGGGTCTCTTCTTATTTGTCTCGTTTCGTTCTTCTACCAAATTTTTGCTAATGTTTTCCTAATTTTTTGCATATTTTTGTCAAATGTTTTTTTCTTTCTCTAAATAGTAATACAAAACATACAATCAACGAACCATTATTCCATCTTAAAATTCTTTTCAATCATAACATTACCTTATTCACTATATTATTTGACTTAAATGCAAAACATTTTTTAAATCAAAGTTCTCATATGATCTGTTAAATACAATCTTTCCAATCTTCAAAGCCTAATTATTTATCAAACATATATGGACATTATAAGAGATTAATAATTGTTATAGATACGACTATATTTTTATATGAAAATGAAATCATTATTTCTATAAATTGTTTAATATTCATTATTTTTGTAGTATATAAATATAAAAATAATTGTTCAAACATTATTACACTTTCTATATTTTTGAAAATTAGCTACCATTAATTATGATTTGTAATATCATTTAGGTTATTTGGCAAGTGATAGTAATTAGTTTTATATTTGCCTTTTATTTTATATATAATTAAAATAATTTTTTTTTAAAGTTCCATGTATTATGTTATTTAGTTTATGAATATAAAAAAATTGATCATTTTAGTTACCAAATCAGTATTTGTAATATAATTTAGATATATGGGCAAGTGATATTAATTGGATCCAGATTTTTTTTATTTTAAATCTAAATTATCGACCAATCAAATTATAAAAAAATCTTAAGACTTTACAAATGATCGATATGTAAGCAAGATTCACTTAACTGACTTCTAGTTTAATATATAGGAGAATTTTTATTTTTTAAAAATGTTTTATAAAATCATATAAATAATTTAAAATTAAGATAAAATAATTTTGTAAGCCATGATAGATAATTTTATAAATGCTTTATTTTTTTCAAATGACTTATAAGTCATAACATTATAAGACATTAATAGTTATTATAATTCTTTATATATGAATATAATGTTTTATATAAGAATATGAAATCATTATATCGATTTCTATAAATTGTATTCTACTAATTATTTTATATAGTATATAAATATACAAAAAATAATCAAATATTATTACACTTTCTATAATTTTGACAGTTAGTTACCATAAATTATTATTTGTAATATCATTTAAACTATTTGGCAAGTGATATTAATTAGTTTTACACTTACCTTTTCTTTTAGATCTAACTAAAATAATTAAAAATTAAATATTATTAAACCAATCAAATTATAACAATTTTCTTAAATTCTCTCTATGATTGACACCTAAGCAAAAGTCACTTAAATAACTTCTCATTAATATATAGGAGGTATAATAGATCCATATCATTATGTACATTTGTTGATGACACATATTATATATATATATATATATATCTAAAAGAATCGATCTGAAATTATGATAACAATCTTATTGTATCGCTGAATATACATAGAACATTGAAAAAGACACTATCAAACTACATATTCATAATAATACGACTAATGTGATTATCATTCTAGTCAATGCACTAGCTTTGAACACGTATAAATCTTAAAACAATTGATATAACAGGAAAGTAGACATTGCTTAAGGGATGAATGAGCATCCGTAGATTACCAACTATTTTCTTGTTTATAGGATCGATTTGGCTAAGCATTTGTCATTATCTTCAGTAAAGCATTCGTTTAGTACTCATATACAGTTTGTTGATTGCTGATAGAATTTGTTTAGTTGACTGGTTAGGAATAGCTTGATTATATTGATTTTCTTTGATTGGCCAATGATTTTATGATTTTAAGTAGATTTTTTTTGTGATGGAGTTTATTGGATATCATATTTAAAAGAACATGTCTTGCGATTAACAATTAACCAATGATATCAATTAATGATATTGAAACTATGATAATATATTATTCTATGGAGTTATTAATTTAAATTTTCTTTTCTGAAGTTTATATTTTAATGATTTTTTTATCTTTTAAAAAAAAAACAATATTTCATTTCATGTTATATATTAATTGAATTTTATAAATTTAGATTTTATCTATTTTAATAGTTATTTTATATATTTCATGTATTTTAAATATGTATTTTAGAATACAAACATATTTTTATATGTAATTAAAGAGAATAACAATAAAATATTGAAATAAACAGTAAAATTTTAAAATAAAGTTTTTGTAAAAATAGACAATAGAAAGTTTTGTTTATATTTATATAGAATTTATATAATTTATATATACACTAATTACTAATTTATGATTTTAACTGAGTCACATATTAACTTAATTTTTAAAAATATTATTATTTTATTATATTATATTTTACACTTACCAAATTTAATTTATAACATCGTTTTTTATAGTTCAAATCTACCCACATACAAACATTGATCATCTTGCGACGCTAAAATGTGTCTATTGGTCACTATGGCATATGGGTTCAGATCTCTAAGTCTAAACACATCGTAACTAGACTTGTATCATGCATCCTTTATTTTAATTGTCCTTCTGCAGTTCAAACATACAAACATGAGAAAATTACAACCAAAGACACATTTCAACATATCAATTACACTCAAAGGCACATTGAATACTAGACACACTTTTTAGCTGCGAAAAAACTTTACTATCCTTGTACTACACCATCTCTAGTTTCTTCTAAACCAAATTAAAGAAAAAAAAGAAAATGAAAAAGTTAATAGAAAAGCACACGTAACTAGACTTGTATCATGCATCCTTTATTTTAATTGTCCTTCTGCAGTTCAAACATACAAACATGAGAAAATTACAACCAAAGACACATTTCAACATATCAATTACACTCAAAGGCACATTGAATACTAGACACACTTTTTAGCTGCGAAAAGACTTTACTATCCTTGTACTACACCATCTCTAGTTTCTTCTAAACCAAATTAAAGAAAAAAAGAAAATGAAAAAGTTAATAGAAAAGCACAACAATTTATCTTCTTCTTTGTTTCTCGATTTCAGATTCCAGATTGAGTAAATGTGAAAAAAAAATCAAATTAGATGAGAAATCCACCGGTCTTTTGTCTTTCACCAAGACTCAGGCTCCTCCTCCATCACAGGACATGTCTCTCACCGAAAATAATTGTCGTGGTTTCGTGTCTGTAGAATTACGCAGCGTACACGAAAAGCAACGATAGCGTGTGTGGCAGCCACAGAGGATGATTTTAACCAAATCGGAAGGGCAAAGAGAGAAAGGAGTGTAGTCCATGTACTTGTAGAGGTCAGGGTTGTTATGTCTAGTTAACTTAGAGTAGATGAGGAGATCTTACGACGCGGAGGAGGAGACGGTGGAAGGCTGGAAGCAGTTGAAATGGACTTTTCTTGCTGGTGGTTTGTGAGGTGGTTGATGGCGGTGTGGATTGTGTGGAGCTGACAGAGGAGGTGGTCAGGGACAGAAGGGACAAAGGCCAGTGAGGATTTAGATAGGAAGAAATTGGTGGTGGAGGAGAAGATGGTTGTAGCTACCATGGCTATTACTAGAACCAGATTCAAGCTTTATGGACTTGAACGGAGGAGATTTGGAGAGTTTAGTGAAGTCACAGAGGAGAGCGAATTCCAAAATCCAGCTCCGGTGACTAAGGCAATTAATCCATCAAGAAGGTTCGAAATGAGACTGAAGTTGAAAGCAGTGAGCTTTTGAAGCTTGAGCGGAGATCTGGGATTGTGGTGGAATCGCTGAGGAGATCTGAGTTCCGACGAGACTAATTATGGTAACTTAGGAAAGTGATTATGGATATGAAGATGGTGGATACTAAGGTGGTTGCTCGAGATGAGGAGATGGTGGTGGATACGGTGGAGGTGGAAGACGGAAGAGTAGGGGGGATACAAAGGTGGAGATGGTGGTTGACACCGGAGTAGAGGCCATGGTGGTTATGGATACAGAGGCGATGAATACGAAAGTGGATACGGAGGTGGAGACTGTGGTGACGATAGATACTGTAAATGAGGTTGTGTGGTTATGGATGTGAAGTTCGTGGTTACTAACTTGGAAACATCATGCCTGTCCATACATCCCCTTCCCAAACATTATGAATGCTTTTGTAATATATGCGGTTTCTATGTCTTTTATATTATCAAACATTATGTATGCTTATCAAGTTAAGTTATTTGACCTATTCACTGTATCACATTCATACTATATGTACTAGAAACTTTGTATCTTTTGTACCCTAACCACAACAATCACTTCCACAACAATAAAAATTCGTCCCAACATACACGCCTAACCATTATTTCCTATCCACGACTTCGTAACCACCATATCCTAGCAAAACGCACCGTTTAATTTTTTAACATAAAAAAAATAACGCACCGTTTAATTTTTTAACATAAAAAAAATAACTAGTTTAATCGTTGCTTCCTTCTAAAAATAAGACATAAAAATAAGACATGAGCATTTTGGTCTTGAATTTACCAAACCGTACAAGTAAAATGTGCTAAAACCATGATAATGTGTTTTTTCATGTAACCATTCTCTTTTATTACAGACAATGTTGAGTAATGTGGACAGCTCTTATTATTGAGTAATGATGATTGAAAGACAGAGGGAGTGTGTTTGCGCAGGTTTGAACACTTGATAACACATGGAGCCATGAACATAACCAGTAGAACTCTCTTTTACTATTTTTTTCCAAGTTATCAGTCCAGAATCTTAGCTTTCCTGTAGCTCTCCACCGAATCCACAAGTGTTTCCTCCAACGGCCTGAAAGTCCAACCCAACTTCTGCAGTTTCTCTGAAGTCATCGTCGACCTTTCTTCCACTTCAACGTAGCTGTTACATTACATAAAGAGAGCTTGGATCAACGTTAAGATCAAGAAGAAACTTCACACACTATCCTAAGGGTTTCTGACATTGTTAATTGATGAAATAACCAATGAAGCTGTGACAAAGACAGCTCATAGTAGTTTACTTGTTTGGTTACCTCTTTGGGTAGTTGTAATTAGGGTAAAGACTCTTGAGCTTCTCAACAACATCCTTTTCTTTAGCCTTGTGGGCTGTGCATATGTACCTTCCTTCAGCTTCTGGTTTCTCATAAACCAAAAGTAACGCTTGAGCCACATCACGCACATCTACAATAAGTCTCACTTGGTTCTCCCGTGACTCAAAACCCTCTGCAACCCATGTAAATAGGATCAAGACCCTCACAGATTCAACAACCCATATACCAAAGCTGCTTTGTAAAAATCCAAGAGGTGATTATACCTTTGAGAAGCTTGGCGAGAGCAAGAGTACTAGCGTTCACGGTGTGCTGCTGCAGAACAGGTCCAAAGACCATGGTAGGGCAAATGCTGACGAGACTAATCCCGGTTCGTTTTGCAAATTCGAAAGCTTCACTTTCTGCTTGTGTTTTTGATGCACAATACCAATTCTGCCAAAAGGGACTAATCTCAGTGAACAAAAGATGTGGAAAATAACAAGTGAGTATTGATGATGGATTCAGGATGCGTTTAACCTCAGTTCTTTTGCAAAACTCCAGGTCTGACCAACAGGACTCATCTATGACTTGATTCTTTGACCAATTAGGGTTCATCATAAGCGCAGCTGCAGATGAAACGTACACAACACGCTTAACATTTGCTTCGACGCACGCTTTAAGCACATTCAACGTGCCATCCACAGCTGGTGCCATCACTTCCACCTGCAAAAAAAAAAACAGTATAAGCAAATCGAGACAAAGTACGTAGCTTCAGAGCTATGCAAAATCATCACCTCAGGATTTGGGACTGAAGATGATGGAACAGGGCTTGCCACATGGAAGACGCCGATGCAACCTGCGATCGCAGATTGAAGAGAGGCGTAGTCAAGCAAATCAGCCTTGACGAGCTTGAGTTTGTCACCGGCTTTCTCCAGTTTCTTCAAATGAGAATACTTTTCGTTATCTATAACAAAAAAAAAAAAAAATAAACTCCATGTGAAACTCTTGATCAGACACAACAATAGTGGTCTGAAAAAAACAAACTCAAAAGCTAAATCTGAGAAGCCACAAAAGGATTGATTATAAACGAATCCAACTTAGCCCACATAGCGTTTTTGTTTCACATGCACAGAGAATATTCCGATGAAATAGTAGAGATGGGAGAGATTAGAGGAGGAGTAAAGTACCAGGGTCTCTGACAGTGCCATGGACGAAGTAATCCTTAGAGAGGAGAAGATCGACGACCCACGAAGCAAGAAACCCTCCGGCGCCGGTTACGCAAACCTTTCCTTTCGCCACCACCGACATGTTTCGATCTCCGCGATGCTTATTCGGTCTTCTTCTACCTTGTCCTAGCGCCAGGTGTGTTCTGTCTTTGGACTTTTTGTCTCCATCCTTCTTTTATCGACGTGGGCTTTACCTTAGACAAAGCCCATGGGCCTAATAATTTTATCAGGCCCATATAAAGCCACGTGGATCAATCACAGACCAACAGATTGCCGGCGACCGGTTTAGTATTCGCAGTGGGCGTCAAGCAAATGAGAATCCAAATCGGATCATCAAATCAAAGTCAAGCGAACGTCACCGATGGGTAGCGATTGGGGAAGATCAATGGGGAAGGTGAGGTCTTTCGTGGGGAACTCCATGGGAGGTCTTAGAGGAGGTCAGAATCTCGCATCCTGGCTCGTCGCCGGAACAATCGCTTACTATCTCTGGGTTAAACCGGCTCAGGATCTCAAAAAGGAACAAGAGGCTAGGGCACTTCTGGCGGTGGCGGATCGGGATCAATACATGGAGAAGAGGAAACCAATCGCTGATCCTCAGGTCAATGAATCAATCATTTTCTTTTTTTGTTTGTTAGGATGGTGTTTTTATATGTTTTATCAATGGTTTGCTATTTTGCAGGTTACTGGTCTGGTTTATGGAAACAAGAACATAACCGATGATAAACCACAGGATTGAATACTTTGTTTTCGTTTTCTGCAAGTTTTTGAGAACATCTCTTTGTAAGTCTGTTAGCTTCGGCAGTTTTGTTTTGTTTATCCTATAGCTACGAAGATGGTCATTGTATAGACAAAACACTATAGTTGTGTGACTTTACAAAAAATCGAATTTAAAAAAAAAAAAAAAAAAAAAAGATGGAAACTATTTTTTCTGAAGGATTTATTATATGCGTTTGTGAGGTTTGAAAAGGGAATCTGAAACTTCGATTTTGACTCTATCAGCTTTCTCTTTACGATTTTGATGTTTGCTGCCCTTGTGTGGAAACATTAACGTTGGATTCGAATTCTTTGTGTTATCATGCAAGTGTAGAATGCATCGACTTGTATATTTTCAGGTTCTTGCAATTAGTTCTGATTGGGTTTATTCTACTATGGTCGTGCTCTGCTAAAAGGATTGGACAATTATGTTAGTTCAGTTGCAAACGGAATTGATCATCTTTTTATTATCATTCAACTCTGTCATGCGTTCTTGGAACTGATTCAGTTTGGTGTTTGTTACTTTAAGTTAATTCTTTACATACTACTTGCATCAAGATTAGTGAAGGCGTGCAAGTTCTTTTGTAATCCTCAAAGGGTCATGAGTATAGACGATTTTGCTACCGAACATGAAATCACCCCTTTTAATTTTTGTGTGACTGAAAACCCACGTTAGGAGAGACAACAAAGTCTCCTTGGTGAAATTTGCTATTTGTAAATCGCACTGGACTCAAACAAGAACACTAACTAATTAGTTTAACCTGTGATAACCATAAAAGCTAAATGCAATCGAGCGACCTTCTTCTTCAAACATCTTCTCCTGCATTGCAGTTTGCTTTAAATTCTCAGTTGGGTAGATGAGAATCACGCAGATCTTATTTTCTCTGGTAGTAGAGCTTCATTGTCTACAAGCTCCTATGTCTGGGCGGACCAGATATTTCCAGCTAATCTAGGTACTTTACTCATATACAGTGCACACCATTGTTTTCTTGTATCCATTTCCACAATGTCATTTATTCCACAGATCATGTTGACTTGTTCAATACAAAAGACGAATTATTTCCTTAAAACATAGTATTCCATTAGAAAATTATGAAGACGTACCCAAATTCTCCAGTTATAATTTTTAGAAAAGTGGGACCAACCAATAAGAAATGTCGCAAAAAGTCAACGCCAACGACGCGTTCATTTGACTAGCAAAGTCTTTGCCGTCTCCTTGTGGTTGTCTCCTCCTCCTCTCTGTTTAAGTCAGGAGAAATTACCTCAAAAGCCAAACACTTCCATCAAACAAACAACCACAACATGGCTGCGCGTACACTCCACGCGCTATCCACCTCCCCCTTGTTTCTCCTTCTTCTCTTCTTCGCCGCGTCTTCACCGACCAAAGCTCAGCAACCGTACGTCAACAACCACCAGCTAGCCTGTGAGAATCGTGACTTCGACAACATAACCAACGGCTTCACCTGTAACGGCCCGCCCTCATGCCGCTCCTACCTCACTTTCTGGTCTCAACCACCGTACAACACTCCCAGCTCCATCGCCGGACTCCTCAACGCCTCCGCCGCCGAGATCCAGTCCATCAACAACCTCACCTCCATAACCGCCACCATCCCCACCCGCAACCTAGTCCTCATCCCAACCACCTGCTCCTGCTCCGGCGGCGGTGGCTTTTACCAGCACAACGCTACTTACAGACTCTCCGGCCGAACGGTGGAGACTTACTTCTCCGTAGCCAACGACACCTACCAAGCTCTGTCCACGTGTCAAGCCATGATGTCGCAGAACCCTTACGGCGAGAAAAACCTAACCGCCGGGCTAGACCTCCTCGTCCCTCTCCGCTGCGCCTGCCCCACCGCGAACCAAACCGACGCGGGCTTCAGATACCTTCTTACCTACTTAGTCGCGCAGGGAGACAGCGTCTCCGCCATCGCCGAGATGTTCAGAAGCTCGTCGGCCGCCGTGAGCTCCGGTAACGAGCTCGCGTCGGACCGCATCTACTTCTTCACGCCGCTTCTCGTTCCTCTCAGGACGGAACCAACCAGAATCGTGAGTACTCCGTCGCCGACGCCGCCGGTCGCTACTCCGCCGCAGTCGCCGCCGGTGTCTCCTCCGGGGTCGTCCTCTTCTCACAAATGGATTTACATCGGAGTTGGAATCGGAGCCGGTTTGCTCCTCTTGATCTCGATCTTATCTCTCTACTTCTGTTACTACAAACGAAGATCCAAAACGTCGTCGTTGATAGAACAGAACAAGCTTACGGACTCGTCGACCAAACAGTCTCTTCCCACAACGTCAACAAACCAATGGTCGATCGCCTTATCAAACTCCTCAGACACCACGTCTGGTCTCAAATCAGCTATTGAGTCCTTAACTCTCTACAGATTCAGCGACCTTCAGTCGGCGACTTCGAACTTCAGCGACGAGAACAAGATCAAAGGCTCGGTGTATAAGGCAACGATCAACGGAGACGACGCGGCGGTGAAGGTGATCAAAGGAGACGTGTCTTCCTCCGAGATCAGTCTCTTGAAGAAGCTGAACCATTCCAATATCATCCGTCTCTCAGGCTTCTGCATCCGCGAAGGAACCTCGTACCTCGTCTACGAGTACTCAGAGAACGGTTCGGTTAGCGATTGGCTTCACTCGTCTAACAAGAAGAAGTCTTTGACATGGAGACAAAGAGTTGAGATCTGTCGGGACGTAGCAGAGGCGTTGGACTATCTCCACAACTACGTAACGCCCCCTCATATCCACAAGAACTTGGAATCCACCAACGTGCTTCTTGATTCCAACTTCAAAGCCAAGATTTCGAATTTCGGCGTCGCGAGGATTCTTGATGAAGAAGGTGATCTCGATCTTCAGTTGACCAGACACGTTGAAGGAACACAAGGCTACTTAGCTCCGGAGTACGTCGAGAACGGAGTCATAACTCCGAAGCTAGACGTGTTTGCTTTCGGAGTTGTGGTTCTTGAGCTTCTCTCGGGGAAAGAAGCGGCGACGGTGGATAAGGAGGAGAAGGAAGAGATGTTGTTGTGTAGAGAGATAAACAATGTGCTTGGAGGAGAGAATGTGAGAGAGAAGCTGAAAGAGTTTATGGATTCATCTCTTGGGGATGAGTATCCGTTGGAGCTGGCTTTCACTATGGCTCAGCTGGCTAAGAGCTGTGTGGCACCTGATATTAACTCGAGACCGTCTATTGCTCAGGTTCTAACCACGCTCTTGATGATTGTCTCGTCCTCCATTGATTGGGAGCCTTCTCATGACCTCCTTCATGATTCGGGATCTTTTGGCAACTAGTTATTCTATTTTATTTTGTTTTGTTTGTCAATAATTGAGTTTAGATTTTAGATTTTGTGTAATATATAAGATGAAGGACTATATGGCTATAAAATCTACTGTAACTGAGCAAAATAATTACCACAGTGTTCAACAAAAGCAATGAGAAGATTTGAATGTTTTTCACAATTCTTGTAGACTAAATTTTAAACTAATCTCACTCTTAGATTATTCTTGTTAGTTTGTTTTACAGGCGCTTACTAATTTCTGTTTAAGACAGAGAAACTAACAAATATAATTTGCCACATTACCACAAATTAATACCAAATATTTTTGACTAAAAGACTTTAAAGAAAAATACACATACGCCAGGTGGTTCAAAAGTACAATCACTCTCCTCGCTTGCACGACTCTCTCCTCAACCCATCTCCAATCTTCTCCCTCCTTCCACAAATATAATTTTAGAGAAATGTTTGATATGATCATTAATGATTCGAAATTCAAGAAGCTAGGAAATGGTGTTTGTTAGAAATTACATGATCAGATTACTTGTAAAATTATTTTTATTAATCACTTTAATTAATACCATCAACATATTGTTTTTTTGGTAAGCAACCACAAAATGCAAACGTAAACGCCTATAACAAAAAAACGAAGACAAATCATAGCCCATATAAACTAGGCCCAAACACACGTGAGTCCATCTACACGCTTATAAGCTGTGGAACCCTCGCTAACTAACGGCTATATCCACTTGAATTTCAAAACTGTCTCAAAAGTCTAACGAAGAAGAAAGAACGAAAGAAACAACAACAATGGCGGAAACGAGGGTCGAAATCCCAGATCCAGAAACAGAGTTCTTCGCTTCCAAACAAGAGACAGGACACGAGTGGGAGCTTTTCAAGGAGAACGTCCGGCCTCTAAAGAGAGGACGAAACATCCGTCTCCTCAACCATGCTCTCAAATCTCACTGTGACCACCAATTAAGAAAGACCCTCATCGAGAAACGAAGGTAAAGCTTTCAACTTTTTTCACATCTAAATCCTCTATTGGGTTTCAATCGAAAATCACTCATTTGATTTTTTGATTCTTAGGAAGCTGATTGAGGAGATAGACGAGTACGATGGTGATGACCCTCTCTTCCCATGGATAAAGTGAGCTCCTTTTTTTTTATCTTTTCTTGATTATAAAAAATCTTCTTGATCCTGAGCTTTGAGCTTTCTCTACAGGTTCGTTAAATGGGTGCAGGAGGCGTTTCCTCCGGAAGGATAGTGCTCAGGGCTGTTGGTGATATACGAGCAGTGCGTGAGAAAGTTCTGGCACTTGGAGCGGTACAAGGATGATCTTCGTTACCTCAAAGTCTGGTTGGAATATGTAATGCTTCTCTCTCTCTCTTTTAGCTCAATTGAATGATCTTCTATTGTATTGGAAGAGTAGTTACTAAACGGGAAGTGGTTATCTTTGTTTTGAAGGCGGAGCATTGTGCTGGTGCTGAAGTGATTTATAAGTTCTTGGAGGTTAATGTTATTGGAAATACACATGCTTTGTACTACATAGATTATGGGTTGCATATGGATTTTACGGGTAAGGTGAAGACGGCTAATGAGATCTTCAATCTCAGAATCTCTAGGTGAGTCTTCTTCGTTTTGGTTCTTTAGGCTTTTGTCACATGGTTTGGTTGATAAAAGTGTGGAACTGTGTGCAGGAATACAAAGCCTGTGGAGAAGTTGAATGAGGCTTACAAGAAGTTCATGGTGAGAACTATGAGAAGGTCCAAAAGTGTTGATGATGTAAGACGCTTATTCTGTTTGTAAACTGTATGTTTCTCTATGCGATTTGATGCTTAATGTTTTGCACCTAACAACAGGAGCCAAAGGAGAATGAATTACCGTCAAGAAGCTTTGGGACTGTATTGTCTAGAGGAGATAATAATAGTGAGTCACATTAATTACTTTGGAAGTTTTATTAATATGTTCTGTTAAGCTCTCTTACATAACCAATGTTTTGTATAGATACAGGAAGGCAGGCGTTAGGACCACAAGCAAAGAGAACAAAGCCTAATCAGTAAGCAGTTTTATTGGTTATGTATTTCTCGCTTTATGCATATATAAACTTCACAAAAACTCTAAATTATGCTGATTTTTGTAGCTCATCCAAGGCACCTTTGGCTGTCTACAAGGACACTGCATCGGGGGATCAAACAGAGTCGGACAAGTCAAAACCAGAGTTTGGTTCTTTGCTTATGCTTGGAGGCAGAGGAGAGAGGAACAAAGAGAACAATGCTTTACCTGGAAAATGAGCATCATTCAAGGTTTTGCTTCTGCTCTAACATACAAAACTAAACTAAACTTGTCTCTGTAAACTGATCATTTACCTGCAGTTGATATATATATATAAATATATATATATTCTGACAGGTTCCTCAGAAAACTATTGTGAGAACTGCTGCTGCATCTGCTTCCTCCTTTGAGGTTTTTGTCGACGAAGAAAAAGATTGTACAGAGTCAGTTAGACAACTAGTTTCTGTTTCCATAACAAGACAGAGATGTTTCGTTATTAACTTTAGATTATGAAACTGAATTCAGAGAGTAGAGAAGAAGGAGAGTGAAACCATCTCATCATCATCAAACATTTTGCCGCTTAATGATGGCCGTGAGATAAAGAAGTAAGCATAGAATCCCTTCTTGATTCACCTAGACAATTACCACATGGCTTATGTATCTAATGATGTTTCCTTTGAAAAAATACTGTAAAGAAACAGAGCTGCTGCGACAGAACCCTTTAAGACACTTTCCTCCCAGCAGCTTCCTACGATGATGAGGTTCATCATCTTTACAGACAATCATAATAGACAACGATGTTCTGAAATTTGAAATTTGAGCTTTTGTCTATAAGGGGGTGATTGGTAAGTGTTGTGAGTGCTCTAGACAGCCTCAAATCTCTTTACAGCCCCAAAATCAAAGCAATCATGCCCTGGTTATCTTTTTAAAACTCAGCCAAATCCATATTTTGCTTTAGTTTACGGCTCTGGAAAGCAAATTCTCTACAGCTCAGTTTTGTGAGCTTTCCAAAAGAAAAAAGGAATATTTCATTTAACTTTTATTCAAAAAATAAGATAAACACTAACGAAACCTAAGATAAACACTAAAACTAAAAGCCCTAGTTGTAAACATATATATACTACCTACGTAAGAGAGCCAAAAAAATCCAGAGAGAACAAGAAGAATAAGAAAAGGCAACAAGAAGGTACGTAACCCATCTCTTCGTCTTCTTTTATGTTATCGTATCTGGTCTTCTTTTATGTTATTGATGTACGATGAAATTTGATTATGAACACTAGTTCCATGGAAAAGAAAACCAATTTTAAATGTCTTTTTTTTAGAATTCTTTATTTTTATTTATTCAGTAAAATTATTATTATTATAAGTTTTATTTTGTTTCTATTAGTATGTTGTTTAATATATATATATAATACTAATCTACAACTAATGTATACCAATCGTGCTTTAAAAAGAAAACCTACAGCTAAGATCTTACGGCCAAAGTTTTACAGCAAAAAAATCTACAGCTACAGCAAAAAAATCTACAGCTACAGCAAAAAAATCTACAGCACTTGTTCTACAGCAAAAAAGTTAAAGCTACAGTTTTTACCAATCACCCCTAAAACTCCTTGTGTTTTTTGCCTAATTGGGTTTGTGTTTTGTGATGTACAGAGATTTGTGTACCATAATGAATGAGCTTTTCATGTTTCTTGAAACTTATGTGTTCTTTTAATTGATTCTAGTTTGTTACTTTATTATAACCATGTGTACTGGTTGGTATCATAAATTCATAATATTTTGTATAATTATGGAGCTAGTCCTAATTCTCAACAATTTTTGTAAATTTACGAAATAGATATTTTTAATTCATGTAACTTTTTTTTTTCCAACTAAGATTGAACAAAATATGCCATAAAGAGTCTACAGATACTCCACGAACACTCTCCAGACTCCACACCTCCAAAAACACTTGTATATATGCGAAAACGATCCTGGAAGTCCTAATGTGTATCTTTATCCAAAAGTCATTTTAGTTTACAAAATATTTTTTTATTATTATCCAATAATCACAACTATATACTACTATATGTTAATTCCCTGTATGATTTGTTTTTAATTAAGGAATCACGGATGACGATACCGTAAATGTGGTCACGCCATTGGTTTATACTTTATATGAAATGTCTTTTGTTGCCTATAGTTTTTTGGTCTAGTAGATAGACGCGTATGAGTACAAAAGAATAATTCATTGGGTACTCCTTCGGGAAAAAAGGTGGCTTTAAGCTGAGGGGAGGGGGCATTAATCAAAGCATTAATAGCGTCATTTAGTAAGATGATTAAAAACAAATGATGCGATTTAGGAGATAGACTTCGAGTGGTAGGTACACAAGGGAAATTGAGAAAAATTAGTGGTAAGGGGCATCATTTCCTTTCTCCCAATACCTTTCATTTACCACTTCAAATAATATACATAGTTTACGATTTTTCTTAGTTTTGTTAAATTATATATTTCATATTACAAAAATAATTTGAAATTTAAATGTGGTATGTACTACTACTCTACTACCATATTAATTTTTTTGAGATTGAATCTTGGCCGTAGAAAATGAGGGGATGATAGTGATGTGTCAAGAAAATTAGCAAATAGCCCAATCAAAGCAAAGTTAGTCCTTAATTGGACTAAAATATTACTTACCTACTTGATTATGCCTTTAATTCAACAAAATCTACATGAACCTTAAGAAAGGGTTAAGGGCCGACATTAAAAATAAAAAAGATTTAAGGGTCAAATTATCTACATTTACCAAATTAAACAAAAGATTAAAGAAAGCTTTATTATACATAAAAGGTCATTATCTCACAAAAATAAACCCTTCACCTCTTGTTGTTTTGCACTCTCTCCATCTCTCCGCCGCCAAGGATGAGACGAACACCATAACGGGATGTCCTCACCATAACGCCGTTAAATCTGAACCCGTTTCAACACGTGCCATTCAAAACGGAGAATTACAAAAGGGATTAATTAAATAATATTCCGTTTCAATGGCTCTGGAACAACAGTTGGGATTAGCAGTGACCGCCGTTGACGGTGACGGTAACGGCGGTGGTGGAGAGAATAGTGCGCCGTCCAACGAAGGAGGCGATGACAGCGTCAAGACGGCGAGGCTGCCACGTTGGACGAGGCAGGAGATTCTGGTGCTGATCCAGGGAAAGAGAGTGGCGGAGAACAGAGTCCGGCGAGGGAGAGCGGCGGGCATGGCGCTCGGGTCGGGTCAAATGGAGACGAAGTGGGCGTCTGTGTCGTCTTACTGCAGACGCCACGGAGTGAACCGAGGGCCGGTTCAGTGCCGGAAAAGGTGGAGCAACCTCGCCGGGGATTACAAGAAGATTAAAGAGTGGGAGTCTCAGGTGAAGGAGGAGACGGAGTCGTATTGGGTGATGAGGAACGATGTTCGTAGAGAGAGGAAGCTTCCTGGTTTTTTTGATAAGGAAGTGTACGATGTTGTTGATGGCGGCGTGGTTCCTCCGGCTCTTGCGCTTGGCTTGGCTCCGGCGTCGGCGGCGGCGGAGGGAGTGTTGTCTGAGTTAGAACGGAGAGAACCGGCGCCTAATAAGTTGCTTCAGGGTAAGTTTGAGATCAAACTCAAAAGTGTTATATATGTTCGTCACAGTGACGTCAGTTCTAATGAAAATAATTTGTTTTTTCATAAAGATGTTTTTATGGACAAGGAGAAGCAAGCAGCGTGTGGAGCAGATGATCAAGGTTTGTGTTTTTGTCGTTTTTATGTTCTGTCAGAGATTATTTAGATCGCTCGTGCTGGGATTCGAAGCCGTGACGTGGGATGTTTCTGAGGGGGTTTATCTTTTGATAAAATGTGTCAATCAGGTGTTACGTTTTGGTGCTTTGGACTAATAAATGTTTACCTCTCTTTGTCTCATCTCAGTTATTATTTTAAGAGCTGTAAAGTTTATATTGACTATGTAGTTATGTTGAAAGATGGTTTCATATTATCAAATGTTGATGACTAGTTGTGGTACCAAAGCTGCGTGGAAGGGTCGACACTTTCTTGTTTTTTCACCATAAGTTTTTTGAATTTTGGACTTGAAGGTAGAGTGAAAGAGAAAGATGCAGAAGCAGCAAACCCAGAAGCTGGTTCGACATCACAAGAGGCTAGAAAGCGTAAACGAACATCTGCTAGTGAAGATGAAGAAAAAGAAGAAGAAGCCACAAAGAGTATGGATAACCAGTTGATACAGATACTGGAAAGAAACGGACAGTTACTGGCGGCACAGCTTGAAGTTCAGAATACAAACTTGAAACTAGACAGAGAGCAAAGAAAAGATCATGGTGATAACTTAGTCGCTGTTCTCAGCAAGCTCGCAGATGCTGTGGCGAAAATCGCAGATAAGTTGTAGATGTATATGTGTAGATTTGGTCGTATATATTGCTTCCAGATTACTTCTCATTATTAATCTTTTTTTATCTCTTATTTACCACCATTATTGATTGGATATTGATGCTACCAGAGGGGGCTATACATGTTATATAAACATGGAGATTTATAAGGTTTTAGGTTTTAGGCTTTAGCCTGATTGAGACATATATGAACATGAGACATCGGTTAATTATCTTTGTTTTACCGTTTTGACTAACTCAGACACCCCTGATGGCTCACTATAGGTGGATGATTTGTTGCATTTTAAACATAGATTTTGTTTTTTTTTTTTTTTTAATTTTGAGTTCTTGCTTCCCCTGCTGAGTGGATTAATAACAACATTACATATATATATAGGAAGAGGCAATTCAGTAAAATGTCAAAAGTATTGGGAGTTTTAACAAAACGAACTCCACGTTCCGTCTCAGTGCGGATGGGTAACTTGGCATCAGACAACAGATGCGTAGTTGAATGACTGAAGAAAGCTTTGATTGAAATGTTCATCATGCCCCCAAATGTAAATGTTGTGGAGAAAGCAAATTTATTAAGACAAAACGACCACATTAAAATGTTACTTGAGGTCCAAGATACTGGTGATGGATCAATGAGGTAGAGGTAGTGGTAGTGATGCGTATGATCCTAGTATTTAAGAGAACAAAAAGGGTAAGTTTTAAAACTCAGAAAAGAATCATCAAATCTCTCTAAGTTTGTGCATCACTTGGGTATAGATTCGATTATATGAGTGTTTTTATCATCTTTGGAATCAGTTTAGTACTAAATAAATTGGTGACAAGTAGAATTACCGTAACTTACACAATACAACAACACGTAAAAGGTGATCATCATAGAGAGTGACTTCTCGTACAAGAAAAGTAGTAACGACTTGGAAAGCAACTAAAACTTGTTTTTTAATGCTGCATAACTATGGTATTACAACTATGGAAAATATTACAAACGATTCTATAACCGACAATTCTATCCAACGTATGAAAATTCATGTCTGACTGCAACATCTGAGCTGTCCTATGAGATCAGCACTTGATGAAATTTTAGAGAGAGATATAATATAAGTAATAGATTAACATAGCAATTCTTTTCACTTTAACCTACTTTAACTTTATATCTAATTGAATGAGATTTCTTATAGATATTCATTCGGTTTTTCTTGGATTAAACAAAAGAGAGTAATTACATGAGTTTCAAACTTTCGTTTTGATTTAATTAATATATTAATTAATCTAATAATAAGTTTTATCTTTTCTCCTACCTTCAGAAAAAAAAAGGCATGTCCACTGTTATTAGATATTAGAATTTTCTGAAAGGTAACTATCCCGCTTTCATATATAAATTTATATAGAATCGTTGAAAAAGACTTTTTTTCATACTTCATAAAAAAGAAAAAGACTTACTGTCTTTAGGATCTGATGCTACACCGCTGCTCAATACCTTAGGGGATCCACTCTATTACATAAGTAGATTCCTAAGATTTATCTCATATTATGATATAAATAAACAGCTCTTGTTGTATCGGTCCAAAACCTTTCCAGTTGATCTTTACGGTGCTTCCTCTATCAATTAAATCTTTTTTTATCCATAGAAATAAAGTATTTAGGCATATCTAGTCTTCACTTCATATTTGATCCATGAAGTTTATTTATTTGCTACAGCTGATAAAAAATCGTTTTGGACGATGCTTATGTAGAAAGCCTTTTTTTTTCTAGTATTTCATTGACTAGCTGTTCGTTCTTTTTTTCTATAGTGGAGATAGTCGCACGTAATGACATCACAAAGCCATATTATTAAAAGCTTGTGGTAAAAAGGGGTTTCGTTCTAATGCCCGAAAATAATATTCTAAAGCTTTGGTATGTTCCCCATTACTTGTGTGGATAAGGCCTATATTATATAGTATATAACTTCGATCATAGGGGTCAATTTCTAGTCGCATAGCTTCATAATAATTTTGTAATGCTTCCGCATAATTTCCTTCAGATTGAGCCGACATGTATCTAACATCTCCATGTTCTGAGAAATATTTACAGAGGAAAAAACGGAGTCTTTGCCTAAAAAAATGCGTTGACAAAGGGCAGATGGATAGAACCTTTCAACGAGATAGTGCTTTTTCAACTCTCTCAAAATGGAATCTATTCCAAACATATATGCCATGGTTCTTTACTTCGACAGGGTACAAATATCTAAATTTGATATTTTTAGATATTTTTTCAGACCTATTGCGGATACTAAGTAGCAGTCAAAAATTTGTATCAATTTTTCATGATATTATGTATGGATTAGATATATCATGGCGAATTCTTCAGAAAAAATTGTGTCTTCCACAAAGGAATCTGATAAGTGAGATTTCGAGTAAGTCTTTACATAATCTTCTTCTGTCCGAAGAAATGATTCATCGAAATAATGAGTCATCGTTGATATCGACACATCTGAGATCGCCAAATGTTCGTGAGGTCCTCTATTCAATCCTTTTCCTTCTTCTTGTTGCTGGATATATCGTTCGTACACATCTTCTCTTTGTTTCCCGAGCCTATAGTGAGTTACAGACAGAGTTCGAAAAGATCAAATCTTTGATGATTCCATCATACATGATTGAGTTGCGAAAACTTCTGGATAGGTATCCTACATCTGAACAGAATTCTTTCTGGTTAAAGAATCTTTTTCTAGTTGCTCTGGAACAATTAGGAGGTTGTCTAGAAGAAATACGGGGTTCTGGCGGCAACATGCTATGGGGTGGTGATCCCGCTTATGGCGTCAAATCAATAAGTTCTAAGAAGACATATTTGAAAATAAACTTCATCGATCTCATAAGTATCATACCAAATCCCATCAATCGAATCACTTTTTCGAGAAATACGAGACATCTAAGTCATACAAGTAAAGACATCTATTCATTGATAAGAAAAACAAAAAACGCGAGCGGTTATTGGATTGATGATAAAATAGAATCCTGGGTCGCGAACAGTGATTCGATTGATGATAAAGAAAGAGGTTTTTTTGAATAGATGTCTGTAGTAGTTTTGAAACCTCGTCCTGGTTGGTGGATACGGTGGCGGCGGAGCCTCCATTATGGGTTGGTATAGTGAAAATGAACCTGCAAAACTCAGACCTGAATATATACACACATGCATGGTACAATATTGGTATCATTTCTGCTAGTTGTTATAGGTATATAAATTCACCAAGGATAAGTAAATTATAAAAAATGGTTTTAGGGTTGCCTTGTGGTTGATTTGACTCATGAGAAACATGGTAAGAAGTCATTCATGAGGCTTTATGTTTGCAATTTGTTTAGCGATGGATCTTGAAAGTTCAAAGAAGTGATATTTTGAGAATATGTCAGAAGTTCAGAAGATACATGACATTCACTCTATATACTCTCAACATCTTTTTGATTTTATTTTTAGGAAAATAAAACGACGTTAACTGGTTTTGTGGAGTGAAAGGCACTTGGCAGTCAGGGCGTATTGACACCACTTGGCAGTTTATTCCGGTTTTATCCGACTTGGGTCGGTGCCTTCTGGTTCTGCTTGAAATTAGAATTTTAAACCGTTTAGCAGCATTTCATTTTTTGGTCCATCACTCATCTGTAAACTATATATGAAGCGAGTTATAACCGAATTTATTTCGGCTTAGTTTGGTCTCATCAGAGTTTCTTTTTGTAGTAACTCTGTTTTCTCTTTGTCGACAAAACCAAACAAATTTGGTTTGATAGGTCTAACTCAGAGTTTGGTCACTTTGGTTCAAGATTACATGAATAGAAATAGTAGTACTTGATTTGAATGATTCCGAATAATAACCCCATTTAAATCCGAATTTCAGTTCAATTTTTTTTTTGAGAAATATATTTATTTTACACTATTGGGGGATGGATGTATTTCTAAAATTTGGTTAGACCTTTGGGGCTATATATATTATCGGATACATTTGGTTTCTAAAACTATTACTAATGTATTTTTCTAATTTTTCTTATAATCCAGAAATTCTATTACATAGTCCAATATATATAATAAGTTTTCAATACAAAAATATTATTTCTTCATCTAAAAATATCATTTATAATTATAACATTTGAAGTCAAATATAAAAGTGTCATGTATATATTCTGAATAAATTTTATTTGTTTTTCAAATTCATCTTTTATTGAAAAACTTTTTTACAACTAATAAAGGGGAACCTTTTTGAATCACACTAGATTGAGCCAAACTAATCCAAGCTGATCGTAAATCAATGAGCTAATATTGATTATCATATCATTCCATCATTTTAGTTAAGGGTTGTATAATTTATTCACAACTAGTCCCAGTTAATAATTAAATATATTTTGTCTCCATTAAAATTTTGAGAAATGATTTTGATGCAACAAAAAGAATCGAAAAACTAAGCTAAGTTCAAAAAAAAAAAAAAAAAAAAAAAAAAAAAAGAATCGAAAAACCATGAAATGTGGAGTCACATGTAGCAATCATTATGATTGGCACTCATCTTCATAAATTAAGAGACACCGAGTCATCAGGGCTCATTTCATTGACCAACTTTAATGCAACAACTGTTCCTAAACATCCCTTCACGCATTATTCATTCTGTTCAACTCGTGAAGGAATATACAGCACAACTCTCATGTAATTGCTATATTTTTTCCCAAATTTCAAACTCATTTTAACTATACCGTCATCTGAAAATATTGCCATTGGAACTCGTTGTTAATGCCCAAGAGAAAACACTAAATTAAAACAAATATAAGATTAAAGAAAGAAATAGGAAACACTCATGTAAATGTTACGTTTCTTCCAAATTTCAGATTCATTTTAACCTTTTACCGACGTCTGAAACACTGCCATTGAAACTCGTTGTTAATGCTCATTTGCAAGAGAAATCATTCAGTTATAACAAATATAAGATTAAAGAAAGAAAGAGGAAACCTAAACAAATTCTCATAAGAGAAAATTTAAAAAAGTGGAAACAAAGAGAGACGTTTCAAGAAGAAGCAGAATGAGGTCGATCAAAGTGAACAAGCTGTGCAGCACATTTGGGACAGTCCTCTACAAGCTTAGGAACCATGAAGTACATGAAACAAGCTTTGCATCCAGCAACAACAAGCACATCTTCTTCTTCACCTTCATCTTCCTCGTCTTTGTCTTCATCATCTTCATCCTCATCCTCTTTTTGATTCTCATTTGATGATGGAGATGACGCTGATGAAGACTCCTCACTGTCGTAATATGAGCTATCTTCTTCTGAGCACAATGTTCCATATGATTCTCCACTGTCACTATCTGCATTTATCATCACTTTCCTTGGATCCTCTTTCACTCTCATTCCATTTTTCCAGTTGATGTAGTAAATCTCTCCTGTCTAACAAAAACACAACTCTATAATTCAGTAAAAAAGTAAACAATGTAACTTCTTTTTGATATTACGGCTAATGGCCAGATAAACTTTTTATATTCTTTTTCCTTTTCTTTAGTACTCTCCTTTCTTATGCAACCAAGTTGTGTTAAGAGAAAAAGCTTTGGTCCTAGATCTACAAATAAGCAAATGACTATGTGCTTTTTATATATAAGTTTCTGGTAGTATAGGCATTGCAAATCTTAGACATATATCACTGAACAAATAAAAAAATTTATTTGCTTGTTTTGAAAGATTTGTTGAAAATCATCAAACCGCTGTAAAATCCATCTTTGGTAATTTATCCAAGAACTTAAGTGTTTCTTTGTAATCAAACCCTTAAAATTTTCTGCAAAAGGATACTTAAAACTGATTTTTTTCATCTGTAAGCCTTTTTTATTTTGGTCTTTAAAAAAAGGAAAACATCTTTTCCCTAAAACACAAAGCCTAGAACAAAAAAAAAACTATGAAGAGAACAATATTTATACGTTCTCTGAAACAATAAATGCATCAGAAGTAGACAAGAAAAATGCATTTAATGCAATCCAAAATAAGAAACCAGACACGAGTTCGAAGTTTCTGCAATGATTAATTAAACCTAGAAAGCTGGAAACCAAAAAAAAAAAAAAAAGGATGAATCTCATTAGATCTTTCTTTTATTGGTTACCTTGAGATCAAGACACTGTTCCCAGTGAGAAGGGAGAGATAAGTGAGAATTGAGCTCCAGTGTTCTATCTGAGATCGGAGGAATATGTTCATTGCTGCTCTCTTCTGTCCTCGACGACGATCTTCCAAACCCATCTCCGGCTCTTCTTCTCCGATCATTAAAAGAAATATTCTCCAGAGATTTCGTTATCGTCTCCATGTTAGGTGCCTTCATCTTCTTCTCCCCCTCAAAGGCGCAAAGAAATAAAGAGTAAACAACAAGAAGATTTTGATAGAGAATATTTTTTGAGGAAGGAAACATAGTGAGGGGTAATTTCGGAATTTGGTAAGGAGTAGGTTGTTAATTCACGCGCGCGTATGTAAAATGAGAAAGTAGACCCGTAACTGTCAGGACACGAAGGTGATTGACTACAGAGGCTCGCACTTTGTCTCACGTCCGTGTTACCGTGTTAAGTTGCAAATTACGAACACGCGTGGGGTAGACGCGTGAGTATTTTGGTTGCGCGTATATCGGTTAGTGGCCGGTTTGAGAAGAGAGGATAAAAGTAAATCTTGGGAAGGGTTAAAGTGGCTAACCTGAGGATTTTTTTTTTATTGTTTAAAAAGATTTTTTTAGTAAAGAAGGGAAAATTCTGTAAAAGTTAAAATATAATTAACGTAGATATCGAAAAGAATGCCGGAACTTCCTTTATTTTGTTATTTTGTATTCTTTTTTACACGAATTTCACAATTTCTTACATAAACACACAGCTCGCGTTATATTAATACAAAAAACAAAGGGTTGAGGTTTCTTTTAGTTGCTGACCAAAAAGGGTTTCCTTTTTTTTTGTCAACCAAAAAGGGTTTCTTTTAGTTCGAAGGTAAATTATATTGAAAAATTCATAGGCAAGAATAATATTTCTTACTCTAAAATGTCATCCTATGTTTATTTTTTATTTTTTAAAGTGTCTATATTTTTAAGTAACTTTGTATATCTAATATATTTTAACCCTTTTGAATATCCAATGAAAATTTTATTTCGTTAATTGTACACTAGATAAGAATATTAAAAATGACACTTTTTTCTTAGATGGAGGGAGTATTAAAAATTTGAAGGCGTGAGGTTTGGTGCATACATTAAAACTCAGTCCCATAACACGATAATAATCCCAGGACGGTGTGACTATGCGACAATAAGTATTAATCTCAAAAATGAAACGAATCTGGTCATGAGATGGCAACTATAAATAGCCAAATTAACCTCAAAATGCATTATGATGGGTGGAGAAAATTAATTGAAGAATAAAGATTTTTAAAAATAAAAGTCAACTAAACTATAAAGAAAGTTTAGGCAAAATGTCAACATTTAAGCCAATTTTTTTTTTGTTTCGTGGATAAATGATCTCAACCTTTGGCTGCAATTATTAAGTTTGTAATAAAGAAAATCATAGTTGTCCGCGCAAATCTTTTACTATATAATAAAGTCAATAATATCACGTCAAAAAGAAAATAAAGACTAACCATTAACACGTTCCGACTATCAGTTTATGTAAGAATACACAAGGAACGAAGTTAAGAAAATAAGAAATACTCCACAATTTGCGGCTGTCCATGTCCGAGAGTCCCTCCCTTCCGTGTTGTCTACGGCTGCTGGAGTCTTGGTGTAGCTATGGTTTGAGCTCATCATCCCAGTGCTGGAGTCGGCCGCTTGCGTGCTGCCTTCGGTGGATGGATTCTTACGGGTTGCTTAGAGGATCCCAAATGCTGGTGTTGAGTTGTTGTTGCCTTCAGCCTTTTTTGTATGTCCTTTTCGCTAGCATCCTTGGTGGTGTTTGCGTCCAATAAATGCTCGATCTTAGTGTGATGCGGTCTTGGCCTCTTGTCTGGCTGTGTGTTCGTGGTGGCGGATGCTAGGAAGTCCTTTTCGAGCTGTTCTTAGTCGAGCCTATCATAAAGAGTAGATGATCGGGGAGGCCAAAATTACCGGGTTCTATCTCTTGATTTAACTGCGGCTCGTTCCTTTTGCGGCAAGCGAAGGTTCGGATTAGTTGAGGCCTCCGAATTGCAACCTGTTTGTTGTGTCCGGTCCCTATTGCGTTTAGATCGTGTCTGTGTTTAGATTTTTCTTTTATGTTTTCTGCTTCTTGTCGTCTTTGTAATTCTGTCAAAAATTTGAAAATTGATAATAATATCTTAACATTTTTACCAAAAAAAAAAGAAATACTCCACAATTTTTTTTACTCATCAAGACTAGTGAAAAACTGAAAACCATATGATAGACCTAACATATTAGGTACAAACATCAAGCATGCTATATTATACAGTGTGGTTAACTAAGATATTAGGTTCACGTATCACGTATATATTAATATATGTATGAAAATGTAACCTTTATTATCAAACTGGTCAAAGAAACGCATACCCTGATATGCCCCATACGGCCATACGTACACTCACACATGCAAAGACAACTATTACAGTTTTCAATTTGTACAAAAATACAAAAGATAAGAGATTTTGATAGACAAATATATGTATTGTCTGGAGGTAAATGATATGTTTTCCGTAAATATGTTTAACCAGAAAAATAAATAAAACAAAAAATTGTGAAAATTGTGGAAGAGAGAATTGCCAAAGGAATCTGTCGGAAGTGTAAAAAGGGAAAGCGACAGAACCAGTCCAATCCAGTTTTGTTCTTTTCTTTTCTTTTCTTTTTTCATAGAAAGAAATGATTTTGTTTTTGCTTTTATACCAAATAATATTATAGATTTTTTAGTTTTGAGAAAGGATATTATTCAAAGGTGAATTTGCTCTCAGTACCCATAGCGGAAAAAATAAGAAAATAACCATAAAGTAGTGTAACAATCAATTGATTGAATTTTGGATGAAATGTCCTTACATTAGAATACCATACCGAACTATACTATATAAAGTTATACAATAGATTTTGTAATAAACTGCATCAATTTAGACAAACACATAATCTAAACTGAACTATGAAAACATTTGCATAACCAACATTGTCAAAATAGAATATAGGGTTGACATATAAATTTCCTGATTGAACCTTACCATATAAATTGGTAATATATTATAGATTTCGACATAAGGAAACAATTTTATTGTACTGTAGAGAACTGTAGAGTATTTAGAAGGTATGTCATTATATATAACATATAAAATAGGACAATACATTTTTACTTCTAAAAAGTTTCATAAGTTTTGAGGAATTTGTATGTGTTTAAAAGATTTAAGTTACCATGTATGTGGAAAATGTAAATTTTCTTTTAGCTATAATAGTTTTTTTATAGAAATTGTGTTGTAACATTAAAAGAAAAAGGATTTGAAAATGGGTGTAAACAAAGAAAAATAAATATGTGGCGTTTACAAAAAGATAACAATGTAAATTTTGTATTACATTGAACCATACACAAATAAATCTTAGTAAAAGAACAACAATGTATAATACACACAATGTTCTCGCCATTGTATTACTATGGTTACTTAGTTTATAGTTTTTAATGGCTATTATAACCAATTTCTCTTAATTCAATAAGATATTTTTTAGTACTGTATATGTTATGGTATTTGCTGGTACAAGAGAGGTTCGTAACATAAGAGAAAGAGAGACAATGGGGCCTAAGAAGGGAATCTCTGAACAGAGATAGAGATGTTTCAGATCGAAAGTGACATCAAAGTGTGTTTGTATGTGTGAGTCTCCTCTCTCTTCTCCATCGAAACCAAATATACCACGTTGCTCTCTTTTTTTCTTGTTTTTTTAGTTTCGGAATTGTAACCGGAAAGCTAATCTCGTTTTGTTTAGTATGATGCATGGGTTCACTTTCTTATTGCTGTTATTTTGGGCCTAGGCCTCTTATATGTTGATCAATTGTAAGGGCCTTTTTTTTACAATAACACAATGAAACGAGGAAGGTAAGAACTGAAACATGGTAGCGTGTTAAGGGAATACATGTGAGATCACAAGTTAGCGTGCAACGTTTTTTTTCTGCATCACTTACCTTGAAAAATGTAATGATCGATCTTCAGCTCAATATGGGACTGCTTTTCTTAACCTTGTCCAAGGAAATTTATAAGTTTATTATATGGGTCATACATACTCAATGTTTACTAAAGTGGTAATTACCAATTGGGGAGAATCTGACTATTTAGCAACCAATCAATTCAACAACTATATTATTTCAAAATTCAGTAATCTTATAAATTGACTTTAATAAATAATCGTAATGTTATAAACCTATGAATAATTATAGAAAATCAAAATTACTTGGCAATCACTGTTTGACTCTCTCTCGTTTTTTTTTCTTTCAGCATTGTCAGAACAAAACAGGAGGGATATTTTACATATCTGCAACTAGAGGGAATGTCTTCCTCCTCCTATAAGCTTACACCTTCAAGTCCTCTACAACTCACACATTAGAACAAATATCAGAACACTTGAACAGTTCAGAAATGTATAGAGAATCTATGGTTACCTCTTGTTTGGATATCGTTAGGTGCTCTGCGTGCTCGGTAATAGCAGATGGAGGTGGATGGCTCAATGACATGGGGGTTAAAGGAGGCGAGGCAGTGCTTAACTTATTAGCGCCCACACTCGTCTTAGACATGTCTAACTCTGTTGCTCTAAGGTTGCTAGTAGGTATAGAGAAGCTACGAGTGATTGCAGGTGGTATTGGGAGAGGAGCTGCTGAACTTGAAACAAGAGGTTTACTAAGCAATTGGCTCTTCGAAACCAAAGGTGCTGAATATCCAAATACCCTCGAGGACTTAGCAGAGATGCTTGATGGTGGTGGTGGTCTAGGAAGCTCATGGAGCTCGCTTATTTTCGGGGTTGAGACAAATGTAGGAGAAGCAGTTGGAGATGATGTCGACACTTTTGGTAACTTGGAAACTGAACTCCTTGGGATTGGACCTGAGTATAAACGAGGCGCTGAAGAGAGAGGCTTGTTAGGTAATGGTTTATTTGTAATTGGACCGGAAAAGGATCGTCTCTTGAGTGACCCCATACGAGAGTACAAGAGTCCATCTGACGAAGGCCGAGGCAGCTGAGAAGATGTGTTCTTGTTACTCTCTCTCAGAACTTGTTCTTTCAAGGCTGACATCGGTCTAGAAGAAACCTTTGAGGGTCCGCGAGCTTCCAGTGGGGATGAATACCAATTGTTTTTTGTTATTGCCTTTGCGGGATTAGAAGAAGCCATGTTGTTGTTAGCTAGAATTGTAATAGATGAGGGACTTCTAGCTGTTTCCACAGGTGTTGGCAATGCATACGTGCTGAACTTCCGTGTCAGAGATGAACGCATCCGTAAGAGCTTCTCTGAAGGAGGCATTGTCCGGTTCTCAGCAAAAAGGGGTGCTGATTGGCTCTCAATCCTAACATCTCTCCTGTAAGAACGAGATCTCCCGTAGCTTGCTTCCTTATTTTCCAGCTGAATAAAAAAATTCATTGAACAATGAGCATCCTGAGAAATTTTCCGGGTCATCTGAAAGGAAAAGTAGAGAAGATATGATCCAAAGTAGATTATATTACCTGTGCAGTGTTTAGTCCTGCAACTAGTGGAAATGTGATGTCTGACTGACCCAACTGCATGCATTAAGTTGGTCACAATTAGGACAAGTATTTGGCATACAGAGTATCACTATCCTATGACCAATCTTCAAAAGCACCAAAAGGGATAAACAGGATATATCACCAGAACCGTAAATATATGAAAAATCACCTGTGAGGAGACACTAGGTGAAGAATCTGCATTTTGGTCCTTGTCACTCATTCTATACTCAAAACTCAGTTCTCCATCATCATTCACCTCAGAATCATCTTCTTCATTGTTTTCTATTTCGTCATCATCTTCCAATCCACTGAAATGGTAATCAATATGCTGCGACTCGGTTACCATCTGTACATGCGGCTCTACTTCTTCAAGGGAATTAAGAGCCTTCTTGAAGAAGCATAACTGCATAAACACACACAAAAGGGACATCAACACGGTGTTCTGGTGATCGAAACAGAGGGACAAGGACACGGCTCAGGAAGAAAACCTGCGCTGCATGGTGCCGTGCTGCCTGAGTCAAAAGACTACGTGTTTGCCCTTGTTTCAGAGATTTTAAGCGGAAAACAAATAAAGTTGTCTCGTTATCATATTCCTCATGAGCTTGTTGTAGTTGCTGCGCCGAAAAATTTTCTCCTTTCCCACCTTTCGACCTCCCTTTCTCCCTCTGCCTTGTAAGCATGCCTTCATAAACATTCCTGAAAAGCTAAAAAAAGTTCCATGAATAGAAATACTTTTTGCCCGCTATCATGAACGGAAGTTTAGATAAGAGGAGATAATTTGTGCACAAAAGAACAAATATAAGAGGAGATAATTTAATAACTAAGGAATGGTATTCCCACCATGAGACCAATCAGATTTCCAAATTTTCCCCTACAATACTCACGTAACTCTAAAAACTGAACAAATGTTGGCATTCATCTTCAGCATAGACTCTTTATTTTATTTGTGCAATTACAGTAATAGGTGTTTTATAACTTCATGACGGTAATAGGTGTCTAGAGATGAAAAAGAAGGCAAGGCAAAAACAACCTTTTCTCATCACAAAGCCGCATCATTTCCTGCATCAACATTAAACACACATTACTATCTATCGTCACTTGAAGGGCTGAATCAGCAAAAGCATATCAAACAACGCTCTACCTCAACTATGCGGAGTTCATTAAGAAGTGACTCTGAGGGGATTGTGATCGTTTGGAATATATGAGACCGCTGAATCAAAAATATAAATTTGATTTTCTGGTGGTTAGACAAAGGAAATATCACTTGAACCAGTTAGTACCAGATCTGAAAAACTCACATATTTATCAACAAGTTTTTGCAGTTCAAACTGCAATTTTCCCAGCATAAGCAACACTCTACCTACATAAGAGTAAGAGAAGCAAAACGTTTCAGATGCTCATTATATATAGAAAACCTTCAAACGTTTAAGCATTAATAAAGAAAATAATAAAGATGTAAATTTAAGAAAACAGCTTGGCAAACTCACCACTCTCTTCATCGTCATTAAGTGCAGTTTTCTCAAGAAGACAAGCACCAAGTTCTCGCAAAGATTCTGAAAATTCTGCAAGCAAACGAAATCTGCAAACGATAAGAATAATACCATTTTACTAACAGGTGGTAGACGTTCATCTCCATAAACAGGGATGCAAAAAAAAAAGAAGCTAAACTTAAGCCAAACAAGAATGCAACAGTGCAAGTATCAAAGCTACATCTAGCAATCAATCAAATCAAAGAAACGTCATTATCCTCTAAACGTTATTTCAAGGAAGAATAGGATTTTACCATAAGCGCTATTAGCAGTAGCGGCCGCAGCAGAGAGCAAGCTATCATAGCAATCTCTCATCTCTTGCACGTCCTGCCAAAAATATTCACATACAAACTACACATTGTAACAATCGCATTCGTGAACAAAGCTACACAAGTACAGAGATCCATCATTCGCAAGCCTAAATTGGAAACTAATTCAAGGAGGAAACGTAGACAATCTCGAATTCGAATTGGAGAGAGATGAAGATTGGGACCTGCGAAGCCTGGGCGAGCTCGTCCTTCTGAACCAGGAATCGAAGATCTCTCCGATCCTTAGATTCGTGTTTGTGAAGCACGCCTCGCAAGCGTCGGAGCGAGGTTTTCATGGCTCTTCTCCGGCGAATCGGAGTAAGTAAGAGAGATAATCTGATCGCTTCGTCAACTTCCTCAACAACAACGTAAGAAGAAGGAGAAGATAGATTGTTTAGAGGAAAAGGTAACCCTTTGAGCCTTGACTTGGTCGTCGTCTCTTTGATTCTTTTTCGTCCTATTATTTAATTATTATTGTTTTTCTTCGTATTTTTCTCGCTCATGTTTACGTCACCAAGTGTGATTAATGATGTCAGCGCAACGTGTTAATTGCATATAGAATTTCTTAGTTTAAACAGTCAAAAATTATATGAAAATAATTTATGAGAAATTTCATTTTTACTTTTATTAAATATGTATAAGTTTAGATTTTAGTTTTAAATTTGGGAACTAAAGCGAAAACGTTAATTTGAGATGTTAATATATTTATATTTTAGATATGTGGGGAGTATTTTTAATACAAATTGCAAAAATATATTTATACTTGTTCTATTAACTAAGCCATATTTACTCCGCAATATTATATATTTTTAAAAAATAATTTTAATAAAGTAAGGGCAATCCTTTCAAATATTTTTTTTTAAGTTTTTGTCACAAAAATAGCTCTAAAAAAGAAAATGATCAAAATAGCCATTTTTATTTTGAAAATTTTAATTTTTTTTTTAAAAAAATTGAAACCATATCCCCATAACCCCATCCCTTAACTTTAAACCCTAATTCTAGATTAGTTAATCCTAGGATAAAAATATAAAATATATTTTTGTCCTTTAATAAAACTTATTTTGGTCATTTTTCTTCATTGAATGCTATTTTTGTGACAAAAACTTGAAAATGGCTATCATAGAAAATTTCTCATAAAATAATCATTGTAAATTTAGTAAGTATTAGGTTGATTTATAATATTTTTGTTTTAAGAAAAAACATAGGTTCATATAAAATTTTATTAGTGTTTTTAATATTTTATAGTCAAATTAAAATTTATATAAATACAACTATATAACTATCAAAATAAAATAATTTTTTATATGATGTATCTCGCATTTTTAGTTTATTTATAATAACCAAAATAAAATAATTAATTTTGACAATATTTACAAACCGAAATAACCATAGTATGCATCTTTTCTGATAACAGAAAAACAAAAAGAGCCCGAAAAGATGCATACTATGGTGATAATTACGTATATAATTCCACAAGCATTTGTAATGATTAAATATTCATCATTTATTTTCAAATCAAATTTATGGAAACTTTACGACTGATTTTCAAATTATCTGAAGTTAAAATATATTTTTAATTTTTCTAATTGTTATTCAAAATTTATGACATTACATACATAATATATATTTACATACAATATTTATATCCGCGAATTCGCGGACAACTACCTAGTAAAAATAAAATGAGAACCGAAAAAAGGATTTACTATAAACTGAAATTTCTAAAAGTTTGGCTACCACTTGTTTTCTTAAAGACGAAAGATAGTCGACGAGATTATAAATTCTATATTGAGGTTAATGAATTAAGCAGAGAACAACAAGAATGTATGGAGAAATGAGTGTTTGAAAACGACGCAAAGATTTACTCAAGAAAGCTTGGGAGTTCTGTGGCTTGTGTAATGATTCTTCTGATCTTGCTCATTTCTCAACTTCAGCCCGTCTCTACTACGCCACAAACAGGTTAATCATCTACTAAATTTCTTCCTTAGTTCTACTAACCATCGATTATGCTCTCTCTCTTGTTTTTTTTTTGTGTTCTTTTATGCCCAATACTGATTTGATTTTCATGTATTATTGTGACACTTCTTTCAAACATTTCAAACTGTCTTTATACTGTTATGACTAGTTAAGTAAAACACTTTCTTGTTTTTTGTTTTGTTTTCAGGATAAATTTTTTTTGATAAAAAGTAGAAGCTTAGTTTTCTGCTAATTTATTAAATACAAACTCATAAGCTAGATTGAATAGACAAGTTCTCTGCATTGATTATATAATATTACGGTTGAACAAATTTTATAGTTTCTAAGTGCTATAACAGTTTGGCCATTACCATGAAATAATTTACATTCGATTTATTTTCAAAAATGAAGCTATAGATAAAAAATGATCTTTATCATTCATTAAATAATGAAGAATCGAAGTTGAACCAACAAATACAATTTTGAATGTTTTTATTCTTACTACTTGTGAAGTGACAGAGACTAATAAATATTTACCTTCAAAATAGTGTCATTGACATTGCAAGTACAGAATGTATTAACTAACGATACTTATGAGGAACAATCAATTGAAGATTTTTCAATTCAGAGAATGCTATACCAAAACCTGTTTCTTTGAAAACAGCCAGTTCTTTTGTAAATGCTTGATTTTATAGAAGTACAAATAATGAGGAAGAAAAGAAGAACATGTATTTGATTTGCCAAAAAAAATGTTAACTGGACAAAATATCTTAAAGTTACCATGTACTCTTGTTTTCGACCATACATGGTTTCAAACAAATCTTTAATGTCCTATTTGTCGTTTTTTTTAAAACACTAGCATTATCTAATCATTAACAAGTACATGATCAAATACGAAAAGGGACCAAAAAGAAACCCCTTAGACTACAAAGTAAAAATTCTAGAGGTCTAAATCCACCAAGATATTCTTCATAAGAGGAATGCGCATCCTTTCTCCATCAACCAACCAAGGTGAAGACCAAACTGATAAGGAGCAACCGTTGCCCACCATATGTCTTAAACCCTTTGCTAAGAGTTGTCTACAGTGAAGAATACTACGCCAAGCATAGGATGACCTATTATCAAGAGAAGCTGATAGGAAAGAACTATTAGGGAAGTAACGGATTTTCAAAAAATTACTTAAAAGGGAAGATTGATCAGAGAGGATTCGCTAAGCTTGTTTGGCGAGAAGAGCCTGATTGAATAATTCAATATCTTTAAATCCCATTCCTCCCAAGTCTTTTGAAACACAAAGCTTTTCCCAACTGAGCCAATGAATCTTGCCTTTATCCTCAGAAACTCTCCACCAGAAAGCTGCCATGGCTGAAGACAAATCGTTGCAAGTGGTTTTAGGGAGTTTAAAACAAGACATAGCATGAATAGGCATAGCCATGGCAACAGATTTCAAAATGATCTCTTTACCGGCTTAAGATAAGAACTTAGTGTACCAACTAGACATTCTGCCTTTCATTTTGTCTTGAATATAAGCAAGCATTTCCACTTTTGAACCACTGAAACATTCTGGGAGACCAAGATAATTTGCAGCACCTCCTTCAGAATAAATACCAAGCTTTGACTGAATCTGCTCTTTTAAATCCAAACTGATATTTTTACCAAAGGTGAGAGAGGATTTTGAAAGATTTATAACATGTCATGTTGCTTCACCATACTTGTGTAGAATGTCTTGGAAGACATGACACTGAGAGATGTCAATCTTGAAGAGGAACAAACTGTCATCTACAAAAAACAAATGGTGAAGTTGAGGACCATCCCAATCAAATTGAATCCCACACAAGGATCCTCTGGAAACAGTTTGATTAAGCATGTGTGTGAGCCCTTCCGTACAAAGTACAAATAAAAATGATGATAACGGTCGCCTTGTCTTAGGCTTCTTTCAGGAGAGATGAAGCCATAAAATTGTCCGTTTAGAAGAATAGAATAATTCACCGTAGATACACAAGACATGATCCACTTGACCAGAAGGTTACACCAATAAAATATTTTATTAATTTAGAAAATCAGTAGATTTAATTTCAAATATATTAAATTGTATTGGAGATTTCAAAATAACTTAATTAAAACAATAATAATAAGATATCTATAATTAATATTAACATATTTGGATTTTAAGTATAACATAAACCTATAAAAGATATATATTCTTACTTCTTAGTATCATCAGTAAGAGGGTATAATCATATGCAATCAACTTTTGCAATATAAAAACTTGCTCAAAACTAAAGGTACGCAGTTTTATACTAAAATATAAAATGTGATATATTTATTTTTATAAAATGAGTATTCATGTATAATCGTGTGGGTTTCCAAGTTAAATTAATACCTAAACCAAGAAAGGCTATGAGTCTAGATTACGTAACCACCTGGTGTTCAGACTGATCTTATTATGAACTTTTTAGTTATTATTTACAGAAAGAAACAAAACTTAATTTCCCGACAAGTAATTTCTTCATGATAATCAGAGTCATTATGAGTAGATGTCTGTGTTAAAGCACTTGAGCAAACCGACGAAGACGCTGAAGCAGAACAACAACAACACGTTGGAGTCACATTCAAATCGCAGCATCTTTTTCTCTTCTTGTCTTTTCTCAAAAAGTCATAGAATATCGGGCAAGCACTCTTGTTGTTGTCTTCGTCATTCTCTTTCCCTTCATTAATCTCTTTCTCATCTTCTTTCCTCTTATTATTAGTATTGCTCGTCTTCTTCAAAAACACTCTGCACAGAACCCAGTTCGTGTTCTCTCCCTTAAAAACAAAAAAAGAACAAAGCATAAGCCAAGTTTCAATCAAAAAATCTGATCCGAGTTTGTGAACCTTACGTATGATTCTTGTTGAGAATCAAGAAGACGATACTCATGAAGAACCCAATTAGTTCTTGTCCCGTTTGGTGGTTTCCCTTTGTAGAAAACCAGAGTTTTCTTCATCCCAACAAGCTTCCTTCCCCCTATTTGCTTATCGATTCCAGTCGCTTTCCAATAACCCGAACCAGTTGATCGGTTCGACCGGTTTCCGTTTGGGTATTTAGCTTCCCTCGTGCTAAAAAAATACCTCTCTGACTCACAATCACCTGGATCATACAATATAAATACCAAACCATCAAAAAATGAAAATCCAAAAATGTATATTTATATTTCATTACCTGGCAAATCCCATGGATCAGCTTTACATATATCAATGTCCGGTATAACAGAAGCTGGTAAGGGTAAACCGGTCACTTTTCGACATAGATACTGAACCACTAACTCTTCATCGGTCGGGTGAAATCTGAACCCGGGTGGTAATCTTAGTCCTCTTTTCTTAATAGAGCTTAGCTTTTCCATCGTCTAAGGAATTGATTGAAGCCTTAGAAACAGATAAAAAAGAAGCTGAGAGAGATTATTGAAATGGAGAGGGAAAGTTGGGTTTATTTTATAGCTGAGGGATGGTTTAATGCTCCTTCCACTTTTACATTCTGAGCCATGTTGTAATGAATTGAACTTGGTACCATTATTGTATTATATTTTTGGGCTTTTAAACTATAATATATTGATCATAACGATCAACCATATTGGTTTGTACCACAATTTTTTTTAATCCAAATAACAAAATATTACATTTATGTTGGAATCCTTTGAATTTGGTTTGGCTATTAGAGAAATATTAAATTTTGTATTACTGATGCTATGAATGGGGTAAGTTAAATTTAGGAGCAACGCCTTTTTGAAATGTTTTCATAACTCTTTAGATAATGCGTAAAGAAAAATAGAAAATAGCCCTGTTCGTTTCTTGGACGCTGATTCCGGCGGTTGCGTCAAAAAATTAAGTCATTAATGACAGAAATACACAGCACCTGTGAAGCACGATTCACTGATTTCCGGTCACTGCGGCAACTACTAGCCAATATAACGAACGCAGAATAAAGCAGCGTCATCAGCGTCGAAGTTTCTGCGTCTCCAGCAATGTATTAGCCACTATTTTGGGTTTTCTGCGTCTCCGACTTTGTTATTTTTGTCTACATCACGGAACATTTTTTTGACGCAGCCGCCGGAAGCGGCGACTATGAAACGAACATGGCTGATGTATGTCCCGACCACGTAGCAGCCACCATCAATCATGTTCATGCCTTGCATGATAAAGCGATCGTCTGGTATGTGGTGCCTTTTACGGCAGGCCCTCTACAGCAAACCCTCGATTACAAACTTTCTATAAATACTTTTTTTTGCTAATACGAACTTTCTATAAAATACTTATTCGAACTTTCTATAAATATTTTTTTATAACTAGAAGGTATCCGGCGGACTGAAGTCCAATCGACTAATCTCTTGGGATCTTTCTACCAACGCCAGACAAATCTGGTTACTAACAATAGAAATTAGATCCCCATATGTGGCCACACAAACGAGTAAATCTGAATTTAGTAGGATTCAAACCTGTGGTACTTAACGCCTTTTCAAGGCCGTTGTATCATTCGAGATCATGCTTGTGTGGTTTATAAATATTTTCTCATCTATATACGTGAGTTCAAAAAATCTCTCGAAACTTCTGCATGTTTATTTACTCGCCCTACATATGTCACAATAACTTCAAATCACGTGAAATTATAACAAAAATTCTATAGAATTAACGACTATTAATTGCATATATGTGTTTGAAGCAATCGTAGATACATAGACAAGGCCGGCTGAAGAGGGGGACAAGCGGTGCGACCGCCCCGGGCCCCAGCCCGTGTCCCCCCGTATATTAATAGTTAAGGGATCCAATTTTTAAAAAAATATATGTATAAAGTTTCATATTAAAAAAAAAAATATAATAAATAAAACTGAAAAGAGCCCAAAAATATTTGATATGCATATAGTTTTATTTTCATCATAAAATATATAAAATATTACAGATTAAATTTTAAAAATATTTTAAATATTATCTGAATATAAATTTTATTGGGTAAAAAAAAGTTTTTTTATCCTATAAAATTTATAGGGTAAAATTATCTTTACCTAATCCAGATAATAAACTACATACCTAATCCAGATAATAAACTACATACCCTAGATCCCATAACAGTGTTAAAGCCGGCTGTACACAAAGATGCGTATGCAACTGAATTTCGATAATCTAATTTAAGGAGATGCGATTTCGTGGGGGTCCATGAAAGTAAAGTGCCCTGCAGATTTCTCCACTCAGAATGTCCAATTATCTTTACCTAATCCAGATAATAAACTACATATCCCTTCAGGTTTTTGCAAGCGTCAATAATATTTCATTAATATGAGTTTTTTCTTCTTATTATGTCAACCATTAACATGGAGTTCTTTAAACCAACACGTTACTGAAACAATACTCTTACGTAAAACGGAAGAAAAGATTCCAAAATGGTTGGCTATGTTATGTATACAAGAAAATAAATTTAAAGGAGATGAAATTGAATTGGTGTGTATTCAACAAAATATTTCCATTTCAGACGGAATAACGTTCTATGTACATGTATGTTGTCACTGTATTATATATAATTTGTGTTATATTGATTGGTTATGTTATCTGATCAGGGGCGGTCTGGCATAGACGATGACTGTTTGCTGAGTTTGAAATGGCACGGGCGAGTTTTGTTATGCCACTATTCGATATTCATATTTGCAATGATTCGATAAGGGAAAGCACTCAAAATAAAATAAAAAAGATTTGCATTACGTGTGTTTATGATATATAGTTAGATCTGGAGCTTAAATAAGCCGAATATAGTTTCCATTTGACAACTTGCCATAAGTTAAGAGAACAAATATAGAAGGAACACAAGCTAAACAAGAAAGAGATGCAATTAGGAAAATGCGTAAATCGCACGTAAAAAATGGAAAAGTCAGGAGGGCCGACCCACTTTAGTTGCTTGTAAAACGACGGAGATTACCGCCCCTTAATTGCCTTGTCCCACAATAGATCTCCTCTCTATTAACTTATTTTGTCTCACACAGTCGTCCGTACACACCTCACAATCTCCCATATCATGAATATTGCTCTAACAAAACTCAAAATAATTCTCGACTTTTGTATTTGAACCCAAAAATATCTGAATGGATTCTTTAGTGTGGTATTGGATTATGGGTATTATCCAAACCCGTTGGAAACTTGAAAAACTCAAAAACCGAAAATGAGCTTGAATATCTAAATCAGTACTTGAAAATAGAATTCAAAACCTTAATAAACAACCACTCATTTTTTTGACATTATATTTAAATGAATCCGAAATATTATTATCCAAAATAAATTCAGATGCAAATAAATTTACACAGAATTTTAATTTATCTAACCAAAAAGTATTATTAATCGAATCCTATCCGAATAGAGCCTAGAAAACTTAATCTAAAAATCCGATTTGAACAAATACTCGAATTCCAAACCTAATTAACTCAAAAGGCTACATGATTGTAACAAACCGAGACGAATGTAAAATAATAGATTGAACTAGGTTAAGATCCGCGCCTTGCGCGTAATGAACATTATATATATAAATTATTTTATATATTATATGTTTTTACATTATGAAATAACAAATATATCTTGAATAAATAAAAAAATCAACAATTATTACGTATATAATTAAAATGGTGCTGACATATAAATTAATCTTATTAATCCAAACAATATTTTTTTTCTATTTGATATGGTATATAATTAAATATAAATGATATTAACATATATATAGTATAATTTTTATATTAATATCTATAAAATGATGTTTTCTACTCATATATTTTTTTGATCATTTGTATCTTTTATAACAAAAACTTTAAATTTTTAATAATAAAATTTTCATTGTAGGATTAATAGTTTTAGTAATTTATAATTTCTTAAAAAAAATTATGTTGTCAATATTTGTTCAGAAATTTTAGTAAATTTCTAAATTATATTATTTATGTATTTTATATGGTATATAGTTTGATTTAAAATGATATATATATATATATATATATATATATATATATATATCTTTTAATCTTAATAATTATTAAATGAGACTTTCTACTTATATGATTTTGGTAATATTTTTATCTTGTCATAACAAAAATTTTATACCATGGTTCACAAAATTTGAATGTA
Source organism: Brassica oleracea var. oleracea (assembly GCF_000695525.1). Taxonomy (NCBI): domain Eukaryota; kingdom Viridiplantae; phylum Streptophyta; class Magnoliopsida; order Brassicales; family Brassicaceae; genus Brassica; species Brassica oleracea. The sequence continues at coordinate 47,888,856 of NC_027751.1, read as the reverse complement.
AGACTTTTAACAGTTTTAGTTATTTATAGTTGTTTTTAAAATTTTAAAATATAACTTATAAATAAAAAATTGATTTTTTATTTATTTTATGGTTAATATGGTTTTTAATTTAAGGAAATAATGAAGAATATTAATATTGAATTTATGGTTAATTTAATAAAAAAATTATTATATATTTAGATGGACCAACATTTTTTCTAAAAATTCTAAGAATCATCATAGTGATGACACGTGACTACAAAAAATGTTTTAATGCTTTTCAATTAATTTATAAGGGATAACATAAGTTAGTTACAACAGTTTGTTGAATAAGCTATTTTTTAATTGATTGTACTATATTCAACTAAATAAATTATGAAGCTTGACACATTCTAAATCCTTTGGTATGTATATAGTACAATCTTCTTCGTTGTCCCTAATACTGAGACTAACTATGTCTGATTTCACTATGGGTAATATTTTCTATGTAGGTTTTCTTGGATTTTTTAGCCATCTTACGTAACTTTAACTAAATACATTATGACGATGATCATGGTTCATAATTGTTTAAATTAGATATGATATTTGTTGATAGTTAAATAGTTAATTGTTCGATTGAAAAATGATGCTAATTCTAAGTATTATGATGATTTGTTATTTGTTATTTGATATTTTCTATGTGGGTGTTCGAATGTGTACAAAAACGAATTTGTATAACATTTTGAAAAATCAAACACAATTTAAAATTTTGATTTTAATGTACCGGTTTAAGTCTACCAAAATTAAAACGAAGTTCGAGTATAATAGATATCAAACGTTATATACGTATATCGAGTATAATAAATATCAAACGTTATATATGTAAATATTAATTTAAACATTAATGGTCCGTAGTGGCAATCTTGTTATTACTCTAATAATCTATGTTTTTTAATAGGGTATGTGAGGAAGGCTAAGGTGATGACACGTAAGCATTAAAATATAAGTCACAACTTAAAAATACTTCCTAGTTAATATATAGGAGATGAAACAACATACCTTTTTGAGTAATTAGTGACAAAATACGGTTAATGTTTGTTGAATCGTATCGTATCAGTGTGCAACTATACTGAAGGATGGGAGGATACAAGTGGGTTGTTAGTTTTGGTATTAAATGTGGGGTCCAAAGAGAGACAGTGGAGACTTCAACAATGCCGGTTGCGTGAGGAGAAGGTAAAGGTCATGTCCAAATAATACAATGTGGATTTGTCGTCAACGAAATTCATGATATCGACTTCCTTTCTTATAAAGAACATAGAGTTTATCTTGGATGTTCTTCTTGTATATATAACAGTATTGTTTTTCAAGTTAAGATTATTAATACTTGGGTTGTATATAATTTGACGGAGCACTCTATAAGCATGCAGTTAAACTAAAATGAAACAATAGTATTCTAGTAGCTCATAGTTTTACGTAGGACTCGCCCTGCTAAGTTCTGTGACAGCATCCAATTCCTCATTTGAATACTTACTAATAATCCAAAATTTTCACAGTTTCACAAAATTTCTTGGATTAGGACTAATTTTTATTGTTATTCAACATTCAGTTCATAAGATTAGAACCATAAATCTATTGGATTTCTCTTGGACATCACGTTATTCTTCATCTTTCTCATTTTCATATATTTTGAAAATAAGCTAGAATATGCAACTCATAATCGCCAAATTTCATCCATATCTCCTAATTTGAACACAAATATTATTATTCTTTTAATGATAAAATGCTAAGCCTCAAATATCATACATCTTCTTATAGCGAAATCTAAATCACATTAAATTAAAAAAAAAATTGGAGAGCGTACATTTTCTAATGAGGATCGAATATGCGACCTCCTAAATCCTACCAGATAATCCAAGAGTTTTACTCACTATGCCAATTAGCCCAACTCTTCGTTGATCATTGTTGGTTTTGTGATGAGCCTCTGTCCAACTCTATAATATCTGATTAGTACGATATTGTCCACTTTGGGCCTAAGAGACTGGCCCGCTTGGATTTACTTTCGGGCTCCTTCCCAAAAGGCCTCGTACTATTAGAGTTGGACATATCTTTATATATTAGACTCTCCTTGTCTAATTCTGTAATGTGAGACTTAGTTTGTTATATCACATTCTTCCCCTCAAACTAAGGATCACATTCATCTCGTGTCCTACAACTAACTTTCAGGATCTTTTGACTTGATCTCTACTACATACACCTCCCAATCCTAGCTCGATGGGTTCCGTTCCTACTCGAAAGATATTTTGGTATTCTTGCAGATTTTTCGTCAACCGCTCTGATACCAATTGTTGGAGATAGTAATGGAAATCATAGAGTTGACCCGGATAATGGGAAGAACATGGCGGGTACTGAAGCTGCAAGGCAAGCTATGTGGTTGCGGGATTTGCTAGGAAAAATCGATATCACTGTAAGTGAGAAAGTCGACATAAGATAATGTGTTGAAAATGAATTGAGTGAAGTTTAGCATGAAGAAATGAGGGAGCTTATTGGAGTTCAAAAATTATCGAAGATGGAGTTCAAGGTTAAAGGGGAGAATGTTGAATTAAGCTTGAAGAAAAATGAAACTTGAGAAATAAGTTAAAGACCTAATCCTACCGAGTTATGGTTTAAAGGATTAGGAAATATCCAAATATGTTATACCTAATGAGTTTAGGAAATTTGATTTATATATGAGGAGATGCAAGGGTGTTGCATAACTTATGAGTTGAGAGATTGTGTGAGAGCTTAAGGTTTTGAGTTAGTTTCTTTAAGATTAATAAGAGGGTTATTCTTATCAAGTTGATTGAGTTCACAATCGATATTCTATAATCATGTTATTCAATTTGGTTAAATATCAATTTTTATCGTATGTTAAATTGTGATGTTTTTAAAAACTACTATTTTTAACATATATTAATTTTGTATAAGGGAATGAGAATGATAGGAATATTATTTTATCAAATGAATGAGTTAGTTTGTTAAATTAAGAAAACATAATTAGAAAAAAAAACCTGTGTGTACATGCAAATATTCATCTAGTATGACTCAAAGAGTAAGAAAGTACACCACATCTAGTCTGCAATTATTTCACATTGTGAGGCTACTACCTCATTTTGCGATTCATGTTTTGAGATCTATCTAGACTTTGAAAAAATGCAAAACATATACTGTAAGACAAAAAAAACATACCCAATTCTCCAGACAACAATAGCAAAAATGTCATTTTTAAAACGTTTAGGACAAAATTTCTTTCAGCTTCTGCGATTAACTGGTTACCAATTCTCCCAGCTCCAGTTAACTGCATACATAATAGGAATAGCCTATCAACATATGCCGAGTCGAGTGGTCTACAACCTTACACCACAGCGCTCTGGAACCGGATCTTCGAACGGCTAGATCCTCATCGTACGACTTTCCTAACGTGGGAAGAGCTCCTCTCTCGGTTATGAGTCTCAGCTGCATTAGCACCCTCAACCCCTGACACTACAAGAAAACATGTAATTACCGACTACGACATCAATAGTAAATCAGTCGCAAAAAGCACTATTACGACTGTTTTGCGACTGATCAACGTAGTCACTAATTGTTGTGTCGCTAATTCAAAGAGTCGTAAATCAGTCGTTATTTTACTACTGAATTGCGACTGCTTTACGATTATGGTTAGTAGTGGCTATTTAGATGCAAAATAGTCGCAACAATTGCCGGCTAACTTGCGACTAATACATGATTACTTTGCAACTCATGTTCATAGTCGGATTTTGGTAGTAAAATTACAGTCGCTAATTAGTCGTAAAAAATAAAAGCAAAAACAAAAAAAAATTGCAATAATTATTTATTAAATATAAATAAAAATTGCATTAATTATTTATAAAATACAAATACAAATAATATAAAATCTTATTTACATAAATACATATAAATATTATACATATATCTATTTGCCGGAGACGGAGACGACGGCTTGCCTCCTAAGACAAAGGCGGAGTTGAGGAGCCATACACCGGATCTTCCAGTCCTCCTTCCAAACCGGTGCTCCCTCTCCTCCACATTCCACGCCGCGAGTTGAGGAGCCACTGTGCCACACTAAAGCTCACTCTCCATCTCTGCTTCTTCGTGACATCTTCTTCCTCTGCCGTCTCCACCCGGAAGCTCCTCCTTCTTCTTCATGCTGTTTCACTCAGATCCGCCGTCGTCTGAGCCTCTTCCGGTGTGAACATCGTCGTCTGAGATTCTTCTTCTCTCCGTCTATCTTCTAACCTTTCTCTGCCGTCACGCTTCACCATCTTCATCAACACATATTGAACGAAGAATTGTGCGAGAGATAGTGAGATTGCTTCTTCTTATTCTCTCAGTCTGTATTGATTAATTTGCTGTTCATTCTTGTACAGAATGAAGATTGTGCGAGAGAGATAGTGAGATACAGAAAGATCGTAGTGGGACAGGGGAGAGATGTGAGTTATAGAAACACAATCTGAATAAATCTGAACCATTGATTTTTTGTAATCAGTGGTGTATAATTGCTATCCACCCCATCTTGGTTTCAACCAATAAGAAAAGAGGCGAGGGATTGCTATCAGAGTTCTATTTTTGTCGACTAGCAGAGTTTATTTTGTTCTTGTTTTTAATATTATCTGAGGAGATTTCTTTTAATGTAAATATGAAATGTTAAAAGATATATATAAGGTTATGGTTTAGGGTTTAGACTAAATTTTGGAAATAAATATATGATTTGAGACCAGATTTTGAAAGATTATAGCTTTATAATTCAAATTTAGAGTTTGAGTTTAAAAATATTATAATTGGAATATGTATTTATGTTATTTATGTTATAAGGTCTAAGGAATATAGTTTAGAGTATAGAAGTTAAAATTTAAAATGAAGTTTAAAGAAAAATAGATTTAGAGTTTAAGTTTAAGATTTGTGTTTTGGAAGTTTAGATTTGAAGTTTATATTTAGTGGATGTATGATTTATGTTTGAAGTAAGGGTTTAGGGTATATAGTTTAATTGAAGATTTAAGGATTTGTGGGTTAGAGTTAAGGTTTGAGATTAAGTTTTCAAAAAACTAAATTTGTTATAATTTTAAGATTGGAAGTTAAAGTATAAAAAGATTATAGTTTAAATGTTTTTTTATTAATAGTTTTCTAGTTTATGACATAAGATATATAATACATATGATGTTTATATTTAATGATTATATTATGATCATATCATTTTCAAAACAATTATTTATGTTTAAGTTTAGTTTAGTTTAGATTATAAGATAGAAAGGTTAGATTTTATGGTTTTATATAGGTTTAGTTTGGGGTTTAGGGTATAGAAGTTAAAATTTGAGTTTAGGTATTTAATAACGACTGATTTGCGACTATATGATATGGTCGGGACATGTAGTAGTAAAATAGTCGTTAATTAGGGACTGTTTTGCGACTACATGCTCTATACCTCAAATATGTTCTTAAAATTAGTGTATAGAGTAAGTAGTCGCAAAACAATCGTTAATTAACGACTATTTTGCGGCTACATGTACCGACTACATCATATAGTCGCAAATCCGTTGGTAATTAGCGACTGTTTTGCAACGTATTTTTTAAATCGCAGATTAGCGACTGTTTTGCGACTAAAAAGAGTTAGTAACAAAATAGTTACAAAACAGTCGCTACTCAGTCGGAATATTTTGCGACTGCAAAATTAGTAGCAACATGCAGTCGGTAATGTCATGTTTTCTTGTAGTGTGAAGAAGATAGCTACTCAATCCCTTTTCTATAATGTCTGGAGGTAGCGTAACTCTGCAGTTCACCTCAACGGATTCTTGCCATTGCAGACAACTTTCAGCACCATCGATAGGGAAATCCGCAATGCCATTAGTGCGAGAAGACATAGGAGGAATTTCACGACTCTTATGCAGCTTTGGATTAGATGATTCGTTCTTCTACTCTAATTTTCTATGCATACTTTGTTTTTTATCTTTTTTTTGCCAAGGTATCACTAACTAGGCTTTTGTAACCCTAAATCTTTCATTTTATGATATTCACATTTTAGCAAAAAAAAAAAAAAAAAAAAGTTGCTTAAACTTCAAAGCAGACTAAAATAAAATAAGGCTAAACGTTATAAATAAAAAATCTCGCTCCCTCCAAACGCAATGAAACGGCGCGTTTTCGTATTCACCTATGAAATTGGACGTAATTGACAAATAAATAAATCTTAGGGCTATTATCAGAAACTTCCGTAACGTATGGGGCATAACAGAATCATTTGAAAATTTATAACTCCCATAGAGAGAGCGAAGAAGAAGAAGAAGAACCTCTATCAGTCTATCAGAATCTGATCCCATCTTTCCTTGATTCTCAAGGCCAAAAGGTACGATTTTTCTCATTCTCCGTTATAGATCGGCTTCAGATTCTTCTTTCCTCGTCTATTGAATCGGTAGATCTCGAACCATTTCTTGTTTTTTTTGGTGTGATGCTATGTTTGATCCATGGATCGGGATTGATTTTTAGATCTGTTTCTCGATCTGATTGATGAAAGTCTCGATTTTTATGATGTGGGTCTCAGTCTTTGGTCTGAGTTTGGACTGTAGTGGAGCTGATTCGAACAGTTCTGTATCTGTTAGCAAAAAAAGAGAGAGATTGTTAGCTGTTTCAGACGTTCTCCTACGTATGGATTTGACTATTTCTTCATAAAGGGTTGAATCAATTTATAACCTTTGTAGCATTTTCTTTTTTCCTGGTTTGAGTTAAATGGTGTTTCTCAGTGGTGTTCATGTGGTTGCTCAAGTGAATTGTTGATTGTGGGTTTTGTTTTGATGTTGACTGTCTTCATTGTTAGGATATGGAGGATCATCCATTCTTCAGTGTCAAAATATCTGAGTTTTCCTCTTTTGTTGTTGTTTTCAGTTGAGTAAAGAGTTGAAAATGGAAGGGACTGTGTTCACGCCGTGTTTGGAAGGAATGAAGAATGTCAAGTCTGAACAAGGGGAGATGCTTACTAAGCCTTTTCTAGACCTCTGCAAGACCATCTTGCCTGTTATAGGTACCAATAAAAGGCCGAAACTTTTCTGTCTATATGCTTTTTTTGAGTGGAGCTTCTGATATTTTCTGGGGTGATATATATAAGCACAAGTATATCTTGTGATTTTCTGTTGTCGTTATATGCAATAATAAGTTTCTTTACCTTAAATAGACAATTGTTATGTACTTGTGTTTCCTATTTTTTAACTTAATTTTCTTTTGGTTTCTGTTTTTCCAGATAAGTTTGGAGCCGCTATGACTCTTGTGAAAGCTGACATTGGTGGCAACATATCGGTAAAGTTCTCTTCTAGTTTCCATGATTTTGGTAAAATCGTAGATCACAAATCTATTTAGCATTCATAGTACAAGACCATTGATAAAAGTGCATTGTCTGGCTCTGTTCTTGCTCTTCTTACCTAGTAATGTACAATGTCTCTTGTGTAGAGGTTGGAGAAGAACTACTTGTCTGATCCCGACAAGTACAAGTACTTGTACACCTTTGTTCAAGGTGAAATTGAGTCTAAGACAGCAAAAGGATCGTCTAGTTGTACCAACGGTCTTCTCTGGTTAACCAGGTAAACACAATACACACCTTTGTTATGAAGAGAGCTGCTTCTCAGAAACAGTTATATATATTGATTCTTTCAGAGCGATGGATTTCTTAGTGGAGCTGTTCCGCAACTTGGTAGCACATCAAGACTGGTCAATGTCACAAGCTTGTGGTGAATCTTACCAAAAAACACTCAAGAAATGGCACGGATGGCTCGCCAGCTCTACCTTCTCTGTATGAATTTACTTGCGCATTTATCTCCTTCTTTTCACTGTTCCATCCTCATTGTCTACAAACGAAATCTCATTTTGATTTCCTGAGAAATGGTAAACCTTTTCTGTTTCTCAGATGGCGTTAAAGCTTGCTCCTGACAGGAAGAAGTTCATGGATGTCATATCTGGTTCTGGTGACATCTACGCCGACATGGAAAGGTTTTGCACTGAGTTTGGTCCATTCCTTCAAGAAAATCACAAGTTTCTGGTAAACAAAGTGACTTTATAAACCTTTCAATCATCGCAATGTCTTCAGATTTTATCACTTAAGTTTTTGATCCTCTTGTTCTTGTCTATGCAGGCGAGCGTTGGTATGGATGACATGAAAGCTTCTTGAGCATCATATGATTACCACCTGTATCCAAATCTGCTTTTGTCAAAAACTTTGTCTGTTTTAACTTTTCTCCTTTGGATTCTAAAAATCATAAACCCATCAAAGAAACAGAATAATGTGTCAATTTCTATCTGAATGTTGTTCACTTTATAATACAAGTTTATAACTTTTATCTTCTCATTAGTCTTTTGTTTCCTAAGAAATGTTTCAATTATTTGCAGAGGTTACAAAATATATATGTACACTCTAAGATCTCCATTACAACTCTTAGATTTCCCACGTAGAAATATAAAATCAAATACACGTTTAGACATGCATGTGTTTTTTTATTAATAGTATATGATGTTCTGTTGTGGTCTTTTTTTCTACTTCCTTAAGACCCGGAAGATCCTCATGACAACTTGTTTCCCATGGAGGGTTGGATTGACTCAACGTTGCCTCCATTACCATCAACATTCTAAATATAAAACTACAAATTACCTGTAAACTACAGCTTTGATTAGAAAAGGAAAAAAATAAAAATTCAATGGTAAAAATAAAAACTTAGTGCTCTCCCTCTTCTTCTTTCTCTTGGTTGAGATTACAATCAACAATTCTGAGGGATCTCTTGATCCTTCTCTCTCTCTCTCTCTCTCTTCCTCTCTTCGTCAGAAAACCTTCAACATTTTTTCTGGTCAAGAAAAGAAAAATCCATGCGTTCAAGGTTTCTCTTATATTCTCTATCTTCTTGTTTGTGCCTGGGGACTTGTTCTTGATTTGTTTCTTGGTTTACTTTTCCTGCAAGTTTAGGTTTACGGGAGTTGCAAAGCTGTAACGATCGTTAAATCTTGAACGTAGAGATTGTCTCCGGCGTGTGGGTGGTTTACACACAAACCGGATTCAAAACCTTCATTAAGAGAAATGGCGACGACTATGAAAGGCCTTCTTAAGGGCCTTCGTTACATTACTCAAATTTTTGGTGAGTCTCTTTCGATATTAATTACCCTAATGTATTTCTTCCATCACAAGGCATATTAACCGTTCTATTATTACAGAAGACGAAGAGAAAGAAAAGGAGATGCAGATAGGGTTTCCGACCGATGTAAAGCATGTTGCCCATATCGGCTCTGACGGTCCAGCCGCCAATACGCCAAGCTGGGTACGCTCATTCATTTATATATCCATTTGTACGTATGTAAACTCATCATCATCGTTGCTCTTTCCGCAGATGAATGACTTCAAATCTCAAGAAAATGAGAACGCTCAAGTAGTTTCAAGAGGCAACTCCAACAAATACAACCCTCAAGGTTATATATCTTTCCTCTGTAACGTTTTGTTTCGTTCATTTAAAAGCGTCAAGTTGTAACGTTTTATCTTTTAACAGAGATGAACCAACGTGGAGCGGGGCTAAAAGAGCTACTTCCTCCGACCACAAACGAGAAACCGAAACATAAACACAGGCGTAAACCAGGAAGCAGCGGGAACGTTGCATCATCAGAGGAACCAGCGAAGCACTCATCAAGACATAACCGAAGCAAACACGGTTCGATGGACTCATCGTCTAGTGATCAAGAGCCTTCAGTACGTAGAAGGCGTAGTGGTGAAGGTTCTACTAATCCTTTTCCAGATGGTTCAGCTCCTCCACGGAAGGGTAAACCAAGGAAACAAAAAGGATCAATAGGAGGAGAAGGGTCGGTGAGGAGATCATCAAAAGGTAAACCAGATACTGAGAGTTGAGTTTGATACATGTAATGATGTAACGATATAAAACGAAAACATGAAATGTAATTTTTTTTTACGAGTTTTGTTTAAGGGAAACAAAAACAGTTTCTGATTCAAACTCACAAGGTCCATTGAAGGAAATGTATTAAGAGAACAGTAAGAGATACATATCAATCAATCATCTATTTCTTGCGGAGATCTATGCCAGCTTTCTTGGCGACAGCGTCGAGTCCGTTCTTCTCAATGGTCTTCAAGGCCTTTGTTGATAAACGAAGCTTGACGAAGCGTTTGCCAGCTTCCCACCAAACCTTCTTGTACTGTAGGTTGACGAACTGCAACTTCTTGGTCTTGTGGTTAGAGAAGGAAACTTTGTTGGCTCTGTTCGCTTTCTTCCCAGTAAAAGGACAGATCCTCCCTGACACAAAAAAAAAAAAAACAGTTTCAAAGGCAAAGAAAGGGCCAAATGTTTCAGAATCAGAAAGGTTTAACAGAGAGATATTAAGTCAAAGTTTATTACAAGACGAGAAACCAGAACTTAAAACACATACTTGTCGGAATCGAGACATAACTTGAGAGAATCCAACACACAAGCCTACCCGAACAATTTTAAAATACAAAACAGTACAAATACATTGATAGCTTATTACAAGACAAGAAACAGGACAAGCACGAGGTCTGTAACGGAACTTAAACACACTTGTCGTCGACACCTAGACATTAATTTAAAGAATCCAAACACAACAACTCCAAAATTTCGAAATTCGACATGAATAAACTCTTAAGAGACAAGGGGGAACTTACGGGCGACGATTGGCTGAAGACCGGGGAAGGAAGAAAGGGAGATGCGGTTGATGACGTCACTGGAGGGACCCTGCGAGATTCTTAAGCCGCTGAGCTGGGAGCTGAGGAAGCCGAGCTCAGTTGGCTTAGCGACGGACTTTGAGGATGAGGTCATTCGTAATCGTAGAAAAGCCCCTTGCGTCGCCATTGTCGTCATCTTTTTTTTGCTTCCCTCTTGTTACTCTGCTTCGAGAGGATTTGGTTGGATAAAGAAGAAGATTGGCTTCTTACTTTTCATTTGCAGACTAGGAAAGGAAGCGAACACTCTTTCTCATCCAGAAGGTTACCTTCTCTAAACCGTTCGATTTCGTGATAACCGGATAGCATTTATTTCTCAGTTTTTTATTATTTTAACTAGGATTCAAACCCCCCGCATACCGCGGGGGAAACAATAGTAAATTTTAAATATAATTTATAATGATAAGTTCGTAAATTATCTTTGAAATTTAGGTTAAAATTAATGTATTATATTAATTTGAATAATACCAAGATCATAATACATGATCATTGAATAAGACAAAATGTGATTTCTAATGCTATGTTTGAAATGATTTTTGAGTTTGTTATAGATTTCATCACTGAAATTAATAAAAATATTTTGCTGAATTTTATGTTTTTAGTAAGATGTTTCCAGTATAAACTCAAGACGTTTAGTGGAATTGTAACCTTGTAATGAACTAATATTGATAGAAAAATTTACACATCTAATATGGTGTATCCCAAAATGATTATATTCTATGGATTCTTGCCACTATTTTCTCTTTGTGCTAAATATATATATTTGCATCTCTAATTAAACTATAAATTTTACCAACAACCATAAAAATATTCTCATAATGTTCAAGGAAATTAACATTCAAAGTTATATAACTGGCCAACAAAAGGGTCAATATGCTAATTTAATGAGTATTCAGTATTGTTATAAAACATTAATATGGATAACGATTGAATTGTGCATGAATGCTATTTTTATAAATAATATTTTAATTTTTTTCAAATTTTGATTATAAAAATTTCTTTAGAGAATGAGACAGCAAAAAAAAAATCCTATTAATAATAAATTAATATCAGACTAATACAAAGAAAATTTGTCGTTTT
>NC_027751.1:47870689-47876092 GCF_000695525.1 Brassica oleracea var. oleracea | reverse complement strand
TAGAATGTCATTTCTACTTTATTTAAAACATAATCTGAAAATTATGATTTAAAAATTTTTAGAACTGAAAAAAATATCACTAAGTTCATAGGTATTTTATCAATAGTTACTATTTTTCCAAATTTTTTTTGTTTGTAAAACTATTTATTAAATTTATTTTCAAAAATATTAAAAGTATTATAGGCAAAAATGACACAAAATAGATATTAGTTTAAAAGGACATAGTTATCAATTTTTTTCCTCTAAAAAAAACAATTTTCCCAAATATGAAATACTATACATAAAATTGATGTAATCCATCCAATTTAAGCAAATCATAATGTTTTTTTATTGGACAAACAAATCATAATGCTATAACCACAAATAGACATAATTTTACACCTTTATCTTTTTCTTTGTGTAAGTTCGTCATATATTACGTTCTTTGAATCTACTGCAACTAAAATAATGATTATAAACAATTACTCTTCTTTTTTTTGAAAAGACAATTACTCTTTTTTCGACAAATGCTTTTATTATATTGATTTAGGTTTTATGTTTGACCGAGGGTTCATTAGTGCTTCTACGCCAAGAGGTCTGAGTTTCAATTCCCAGAGAAAGCGGAATTATGCGAATTAAAGGAGAAAAAACTTACAAGAGATCTGCAGAATGACGCAAGTTGTATCGTCAAACATAGATCTCATAGGACGGCTCAGGTGATGCAGTCAGGCGTGAATCCTCATACGGCAAGTAGAATTGTCGGCTGTAAAATCGTCTGTAATATTTCTCATAGTTGTAATAGCATAATTATCCAACGTTAAAAAAAAATATATTTATACATTTTAATGAATATTCTCAATATGGTTAAAATTTAATATATAGAATATTATTTACTCAGAAGATAAAATAAAAATATGTTTGTAAAAGTTAAAAACTTACTCAGAGGTCACCTTCTAAGTTCTAACTAACAGAAAATAAGATTTCTGTGATAGAAATATTATCCACTTTCCTCTCTATAAGAATTTGGATATATTTTTTTCTCATGTTCGCTATTACCATAGATATGCATATGGCATCAGAAGTAAACATTATTCTGTGCTCCTACGTATGGCAAAATTTTTGGTATTCCTTTTTTTTGCTGAAGACCTAAACATAGTTGACATGACTTCTTTAAACTACTTACAAGAAATTTATATTTCTTCGATCATAAAAAGCCAACAAATCGGTGGTTACAGTAACAATATTAACTACAAGAATTTTATGTCAGTGGAAGGAATGAAACAGGTTTGCTACAACTTACGTGGAGTTAAAAAATGATTTGTTAACAAAAGAATGTATTTGATCTCTCCTATGCACATATCTCAATCTATACAATTAATTATCTCACATCTAGAAACATAAAATCTCTTCAATTGTAAGAGTTCTCCCGAAAAGGGAGTGACAGGATTGAGGAGATTGTTAATCATTTCCACTTTCTGCGATTGAGTACGCACACATGCCCAATATTTTGATATGAGTGTCCATTGTATGAGGCTCACAGCCGCAGCAGGTGATGGCCTGCCCAGGGGATCCATGGGATACATCTATCCCAACAATGATGGTAGGAACTTGCATTACTAAAGGCATTGCTGGAGAGCGCTCCATAATTAACATGGTATTCAGTCCACCAAGTTTTAAGCACTGTTGACTTCTGTTTTTTTCTAACGTTTGTATCCCTCAGCTTGCAATCAATAATCTAACATCTAATAACATATAGTCTCTACGTTTGGAAACATTTGTAAAATCAGATATTGTAAATGCAACGTCTATTAATTAGCGTCTCCGTATATGGTCGCCAAATCAGTTTGGAAAGGCACCTTCTCGCACTTAAGATAAGATAACTTGTAAATTGTGGTTTCAATCGATGTTCGAATGGAGAGAATTAGAAACTCAACAGGGCAGTAAATTGAGTAATTGCAGAGAGAAAACTCAATAGGGGTCAATAAACTCATCATCAAAACAACAACAACATAAAACCAAACTGAATATATTGGAAAAGATTAAGACAGTAAACTCACCAGAAACTGATCACATGCAGTATTCGTCAGAGGAATAGGTCTAAAATTGCAGAAACTCAACGGGACAGTAAACTCTTCAAAAACTCAAAAAGACAGAATACGAAAATGAAATTATCTGAAAAGGAGAGAGGGTTTAGAGGAAAAAGGAAAGAAGATGCCAGCAACGTATATCAAAGAAACAGAGAAAATAAAGTCCAGAGAAAGTGATAAGAAACAATAGAGAGAATGAGAGAAAACTTCAAATAAATCTGACAACCTTTACAATCTCTTTTATATATAGATTCTGAAACGATACGACTCGTGAGGAAAGATTACGAGTGTAAGGATGTGAATTTATTTTGCAATATGTTTAAGAGGCGCCAGTTATGATACGGTGGATTGAAGACGACGATTGCTAAAAGTAAATCGATAACATCATAGGTTTATCCTAAACAAAATTTTAACCATTAGATTATATCCTAGAAACAATTCTAACCGCTAGATTCTAATTTTTTTTTTCCTATAAAAAAAGAATGACATCATTGTTTAAAGAAAAAACAGGTTTGCTATTATATATAGATTACGGTTATCCGAAAACAAAACCGAATCCGAGACAGCTTAGGCTCCTGTGGGTTTCCTTAACCAAGCCACTGCCTATGAATCGCCGGCTCATTCTTCAACAGGCAAGCAGTTAGAGCCCCAGGCTCAGCCACACCATTCTCCGCCGATTATTCACCAAATAAAAGTACGGTCTCAACTTTACTTTTCTTTCAAACCCCAAAGTTTTTTTGTTTATGAAAATGTAATCACAATTTGCCACAGACAATGGGTAAGAATTGAGGAAAAGATGATACATGAATTGCTCTAGAAAGGAAAACGAATATTGATGCCCAAATATCCCAGTGTCTTCTCTAAAACAGTAAAAGTAACCTCAATTTACATTATTACATATAAAAGATGTTACACATTACCGAAACTAAGCATTTCAACAATATCCAAAGTTGATCCATTAGCAGCAACGGTGTGGAACATGGAACCTTCGCCTGGCAGCAGCAACATCATCCTCATGATCACCACTATCGTACTCGCTTTCGATTTGATTCAATACGGTGTACGCGTATCTTCTTCAGTCGCGGCTCAGCGTGTGTTTTCTCTGCGGCGAGAGTAACGAGTTCTGTCATTGTATCTCGGTCTATCTTGCGCTCTCTGCGGCTGTGGCTCAACTCGCCTCTGCCTCTCTGGTGATCGTTGGACTATCTCTCCATTAACAAACAGCTCCGCTACAAAGCCACAATTAAGAAGATACAAATCAGGAATTACAAGATCTTTATGAATGATCAGTCTCAAAACCAGCCTGCAGTTAAGATATGTCATAATCCAATGCACACACCGAGCCAAAAGAAAAGCTGATGTGTCAATACATTAGCAATCAAAACTAATCACACTTAACAGACTCACTAACTTCGGTAAGATGGACTAACAGAAGCATGAAGCAAACAATGGTTGTTGCAATATATGTTTCATCTCAACCGGCCTGCAGTTAGATATAATAATACCTATCTGCAAAAATCGGCTCAGAGAAAGTATTCGATGTCAGTCCATTAGCATTCAAAGCTAATCATAGCTCAAAGACTCGTTAGCTTCGCCAAGATGGACTTCTTATCAAAAATAGTCTCGTGTTTCAAGAAAAAAGCACTCAGGATTGCATGTTTTCTTATAAACCAGCTTGCAGTTAGATATACTATTATAAAACTATCTGCACATATTAGCTACAAGAAAATGGGTTTTCTCAGTCCATTAGCATTCAAAGCTAATCATAGCCAAAAGGCTATGATTAGCTTTGCCAAGATGGACTAATCAAAATATATCTTTCATCTTTCAAGAGACACACTAAGACTAGCTAACCAGAAAAGATTTCATTTTGAGATTAAAGCAAAAAAAAAACTACCTCCATAATCTTTGTTCTCAGGATCCACATATGAATCCGGAAGCACAAACAGAACACCAGGCAAACCTGTCGTAAACAAAAGCAACACTCTCTATTATTAGTTTATTACTCAACACTAAGCTAACAGAAGAGACAAGTGTAAAGTAAAGACAAGACCTTCAAGCTTAGTAGAAGTCTCTTCATCAATCTCACACCCAAACCCTAAATACCTCTCACACGAAACATTATAGATCCTCTTCTTCGCCTCCTCCTCACTACACAAACCCAAAACAAGAAACAGCGAGTAAACACAAAGAAGAGTCACCACGAAGAATATATTAATTTACCTTCCAACGACTTTAGCTAAGGTTTGGACGTAGCAATCAATCATCTCCTGCTTCGTCGCGCCTTCGCCGCCAGGCTTATCCATAACAATCAGCCAGTGCTCGTAATCGCATCCCGGGAACAGAGGCGCCATCTCCGTCGGAGGTCGGTCGCTGAAGTTGGAGCCGGAGTTGAGCGGGGAGTAAGCGGAGCCTGACCGGTTAGCGAGGCATCTGATTGAGGTAAACCGGGTCGAGGAAGGTAACCGAGATCCAACCGAATCGCGACCGGAACTGAATCCACCGCAGCGAACGGTGGAAGGAAGCTTAGGAGGAGAGACTAAGGTTGTGCTGGGGAAGAGGGAGCGCGTGAGGTGGCGCGTGCCGGAGATAGGCAAGGCCATTGTTGGCGACTGAAGGAAGAGAGGTAAGAGAGTGATAGCGTTTGGAGGTTTAAAGTGGATAGGGTTTTGGCAGACTATTTATTTTTGCTTTCCTTATATTATTATGATGGGCTTCACATAACTTGGGCTTATAGCCCATAAAATATTATGCTTAGAATATAATTTTAGAGAGAACATTATAAGTGATGAATTTAATTTATTAAATTCGTTTATTATTTAAAACTTTATTACTTAAAACTTTATTACTTAAAACTAAGTTTTTTTAAAAACATATTGAGTTATAAATATCAATACTGGATTGGTGAGTATAACATGAAGACAAAAATATACATAATATATATATATATATATATATAGATTAATCTTCCAAACTTAAACTATTATATTATATATGAATAATGTTTTTAAATAAAAATAATTTCTGATTTAAAAAAAAAAAAAAACAACGAATGATTATTTTCAAATAATGGATGTAATTTACATTATACTATCATTTAACAAGTATTAGATACGTTTTGATATATCATTATTTTCTATTTCCAAAAAAAAATAAATTGTTAAACAACAATATCATCTAGGTTAAGTATACTAACAACACAAATTCAAACATCATAAAAAATATTTACATAAAAATTATAATACAATAATTTAATCAAAAAATACAATTCAAAAAAAAATATTCAAAAGAATAGTTATATACTTAATATTTGAAAATCAAAGATATTTTTGCTAAA
>NC_027751.1:47847909-47870396 GCF_000695525.1 Brassica oleracea var. oleracea | reverse complement strand
TATATATATATATTAATCTTCCAAACTTAAACTATTATATTATATATGAATAATGTTTTAAATGATTTTTAAAAAAAAAAACAACAAATGGTTATTTTCAAATAATGGATGTAATTTACATTATACTATCATTTAACAAGTATTAGATACGTTTTGATATATCATTATTTTCTATTTCCAAAAAAAAATAAATTGTTAAACAACAATATCATCTAGGTTAAGTATACTAACAACACAAATTCAAACATCATAAAAAATATTTACATAAAAATTATAATACAATAATTTAATCAAAAAATACAATTCAAAAAAACAATATTCAAAAGAATAGTTATATACTTAATATTTGAAAATCAAAGATATTTTTGCTAAATTGTACTCACCTCGCCAAGGAGATCGACCATTTTTTTTACGGATCGATCGATTGTTGAGCATGTGGCCGATCCGAAAATATTCTGCAATTTAATTAAATATCTAAAACATTTATTCCAACACTTAACCGATAATTTTGCTAAATATGATAACTAGATAGCCAACAAAATTAAAAAAAAATATTTAAATAGTAAAAAATATGTTAATTTAACGTGTTAAAATTTAAAAATAAATTTTAATTATGACATGCATCTTAACATTTATATAAATATATATCATAACCTAAATATAAATAATTTAACAACTTAAATTAGAAAAAAATAAAAATCTCGGGCGTAGCCTGGGTTAATCCCTAGTATACACAGAAATAAGAATCTAACTCTATTAAAAGCACGATATACAGTTTCTTAGGTGTGGCATGTGGGATCGGAAATTCGACCAGTAATAACGCAACAAAGAGACATGTCATCCGTTCATAATTCGATTTGGGCTTCGTATTATTTTATTTGGTTTTAGGCTTCTTATTTTACATTTCTTTAGATTGTTAGGGCTTCTCCGCGTTCTTTGTCGATCATTCCCTCTTCAGGCTTCGATGATCATGCCGTTCTTCTCTTCGACTTCCTCCTCTTCTCTTACTCTTCTCTCCGGATCCGTTTCATCTCATACTTTCTCCACTAACTGCTCTAATCAAACCTTCTTTGATTTCATTCAATGGATTCTTTTCATCTTCCTCTCTATTTGTCTATTTATAAATCTTTTTTCTTGGGTTATGAGTCGATCAAAATTGAAAATCTTCTCTCAAACAATCGTCGCGATGGAACCCAAAGGACACTCTTCGATCTCCAGCGACCGCAATACCAAGAAGAAGACCGTCGCATCCTCCGCATCTGCAAAGCCAAACGGGAAGTCCAGCGCTTCCTCCGCCGTTGCGATGAAACCTAACAGGAAGTCTGCTGTTTCGTCTGCCATTCTGATGAAATCAAACGCTTCTACCGCCCTCTCCTCCGCGCATGACGATAAAGTGATGTTCTTCAGAGATGTGAAACTCGGCCCACACGAAGTCGACTTGAGGTTTCGTCTGATTCATTTCTGGGAGGCTCGAAATCCAAATACGAAAACTCTCATTGGACAGGAGATGCTCCTTATCGATGAAGAGGTTCGTCTTCAACTATTTTGCTAATCTTCCTCCTTATTTATTATTGCTCGAAATTGTTAGGTTTCTATTAATCGTCAATTTGAAATGATCTATAGGGAACTGTTATTCAAGGTTATGTTCCATCTGGGCGGGTTGGGACATATGAGCTGACATCGGGTTCTGTTTACAAACTGAGCAATTTTTCGGCTCCAGAAACAAAGCTCAGTATCGGGTTACTGATCATAGCACCACCGTTACATTCGCTTGGAATTCTGAAGTATCGGTTCTTCATAACCCACCGGTTCCAGTTCCTGAAGATAGGTTCAGGTTTGATAGCTACGAGGAGTTTCAGGCCAACTATGACCGCAAAGTTGATCTTTATGGTTAGCTCTGTTGAACTATTTTTTTTTGTGTTTATACTTAGATCTTTAGATTATATATTTACATCTAATGAGTATACTCCTATGAAATCTTTTATCCCAGACTATGTTGGCCACATGAAGCTGGTGAATGGGCAGACTATCACTGATCATACTGTTCTCGACGAAGCCGCCATAGCAGAGAAGCGGCATCTATGTGTTCATGTTCAGCCACACGAGTAAGACTGTCCAAATATTAGATATATTCTTTGTGAGTTATGCTTGACACATGATTTTAATCTTATGCAGCGGGCCAGTAATGAAGCTCTATCTATGGGACAAAGCCGCATCCGACTTCTGCGAGAAATTCAAATCGTATGGAAGCACTCCAAGCGTTCTTTTGGTCACCACAGTGAACCCTAAACATCTTGGAGGTTAGCATTTTTCTTAATAACAGGATTAAGTCATTATATTATGTTAGGTCATTAGAATTCTATTGGATGGTGTGCTCATATTTATAAATTAGGTGTTGTGATTCGAACTGAAATGAATTAGGTCATTTTTTTTATTGTTAAGTGAGACATAGTTATAGCACGTAACACTTGTTTGAATACTTTTGTGGCATCGTTTAAGTATTTGGTTGGTAATAATCAATTCATGTGTTCTGAACAGGAACCCTTGCTCTGACTTCGATGGCATCTTCTTGTGTGTTTATGGATACCGATGTCCAGCCTAGCAAGGATTACCTTGGGTGGTGAGCATTTTTGTATTCAGTTATTTTTTACATGCGACTTCTGTTGACATTTCATGCGATTCAGCTCTGACATTCTTTTGGAATTTTCATTTTTCTCAGGCTGAGATCCAACTCGGATATTGCTAATAAGATTAATGCAGAGGTTGTCACTAAGCCTGAGACAGCTACTCTTGAGGAACTCTTCTCCTACATCAAGCAGTCAACTGCTAAAGGTACAAGATTTGTTCTGTTTTCACATTCCTTGTCATATGCGTGTGTATTGATAGAGTTTCTTTTATTTTCCACAATGGGAGGCTGCTTGGTTTGAATGCACAACAACTATAGATGATGTTATCCAGGGTTCAGCTTGGTATTATATTTCATGTGATGGGTATAATAGCAAGGAATTCAAAGGGCCAACCTCTCTGATTTGTAACAATAAGAAGTGTGGGAAAAGTGAAGTCACAGGCGTTGCTCAGTAAGTGTTGTATACACAGTTTCATCTACTTTTTGCCCGCACTAATAGCTAATCTTCTCTCATTCCAGATACCTGACCAGGATTTCTGTTTATGATAAGAGTGAACAAGCAGTTTTTGTCATTCTTGGTGATGCTGGCAAAGAGTTGACTGGGAAGCATGCATCAGAATTAGTTGCTCGTTACTTTGAGGTAATTAAGAATCTGTCTATACATAGCCCCATATTATTTGAACTCATTTATATTGTTCTTGGATGTTAGTCTAATGAGGGCGTGGAAGCTGACCATTGTGTGCCGGTACCACAAGCTTTGCTTGATACAATCAGGCAGACACACAGGTTCATTGTGAAAGTCTCCGATCATAACTTGACAGGGAAGACACATACCATAACCGTCACCAAGATATTCCCACCAGAAGCTCCACATCCTATAGCACCATTGGGAGAATACGCTATTCCAGCAACGTCCAACGATATCTTGAAGACTGGAAGTGAGGAATCCAGTGCTTGCAAAGGATTTGGGGATTCCGCTGGTGATAGGGTTAGAAAAGCCTCTGAAAGTATTGAGTCAGATGAGGCCAAGCGTTCCAAGAGTGGCTAATACAGCTTCAGCTATCTTTATACTCAGTGATTGTTATTTTGCTGCAGTATGAGTTCGGTTTTATGTTTACGTAATGACTTTGTCTTTTTCTATTTCTATCTTCATACTTTTGTTTTTTGGTTGCTCTTTATATTTCTTTGAATACATTTTCCGCCAGGTGGTTTTCCTCATCTCTTTAAGCAATTTACTTGGTATTAATTCCTTTCTACTACTCATATAATTCAGAGTTTGTGATTAAAATATATACTATATGAAAACATTATGCCTCAATGGTAGGCTACATAAACACACATTGAGACACATAAAAGCAATATATTCAGACACACATGATAACATCTCTGACAGTTATATATTTAATCAAACTTGCAGACATGATTTAGGGCGTGATTTCAGCACCAAAATATCAATTCAAACACAAGTAATTAAATACTATTTACTTTCAAAAACGTAAGACAACCATATATACACGTCCTAACTCCTAAGGAATAATTTTATTTTTCAAATAAACCAAAGCAAAGAAACATCTACCTTCCTCTTCAACATTATTTTAGCGTATAACTTATCTATCACATGTTCTAAATTAGTTTACAAAACATTATTGGAACCGACAGCAAAGCTCATATCAAGAGGATCCTCTAAAAGCAGTGTGAGTTTAAGAATTTATAAAAAATCAACAAATTTCTATACCTATTCTAAAATTCTAATTTAAAATCAGAATGAGACTGAGAATCGCATTTAATGGAATGGAGAACCCACCTCCTACACCCCCTGTCCAAATTCCAGGTAACTCAAATCTTTATTCCAGTTTGTGTGCTTTTGCAGACCTTAGATAATTTATAGTAATTTTTTAATTATATAATTATGTGATTTTATGTATGATAATTATATTCATATAAAATTTATTGATGATTTACGTTATAATCATATATGTTGGATATGCTTTTTTTATTTACATCTATAATTTACAACTATATATGGAAATCGAAATAGTATAAAAATATTATACGGGTACAGAATGTTCCACTCCTACTCAGAATATAGTACTGTAATTGTTTTTTTGTGAACCATGTAGTAGTGATACTCAGTGCCGGCTTATATAGGAGGGCGAGCGGTGCGACCGTCCCGGGTCCAATCCATTGTCCTTCTATTTCTTAATAGATAAGAGTCCGTTTTTAAAAAAATACATGTATTTTTATATTAAAAATAAGAAAAGGGCCTCAATCTTTTTTTTTATGAAAGTATTTTTTATTTCCATAGATTTATTTTTAAAAATACTTCTTGTATTTTGAAAAAACATATATCTATCACATTTTTTAAAGAAAAATAATAGTTTGGAAATTAAACTTTTGTTTTTGCTCCATGGTCTATGACACTATTGAGCCGGCACTGGTGATACTGTAGGCTATATTAGTAAGTACGAACCTAATTTTGAATCTCCTCTATTCCATAGATTATGCCTGTTAATATTGATTTTTAGTGAACCATGTAATAGTCATACTCTGGCACATAGTTTCCATAGACCATGTATGATACGAATTGAAAACAAGTTGAACACCGGGTCATATTGGTTTTAAGTAAACCATACAATATAATCGTGCAATAAACCAATCATAATAATTTGGTTATTGGTCAAACGAAACACGTCATTATAGAACACCGGGTCATATTGGTTTTAATTAAACCATACAATACAAAAGTACTCTAACCAATGATTTTAATTTGGTTATTGATCAAACAAAACGCATCATAATAAAACGTTAACCGATGACAACAAAAAAACCATAACCACATTTTATTACTCAATGACAATATTTTTATTTACGTACATAAAATCGTATTTTCCAACTACATAAAAAACCTACTATATAAGTTGATAAATTGACAGATAGCGCTCATAGCATATCTCAATATTATTCTTTTAGAATTTTAATGGTTTCTTTATTCAATTACTTAAACGTGTATATTTGTTCCAGACATATAAAAACTCAACTACACAGATTGTATAACGAAAGTTTATGATTTTGTTATCCCCAGGATTATGAAAATATACTGCAGAAAATTCATCACTTAATTTGTATCACATAAATAAATGATATTGGTTTAAATTATTCATTACCCGCAAATTTAAGTATAATTCATATTGTTTAAAATACCTAATTTTTCATAACAAATAAATTACTATCAATCGATATAAAGATATTCATATTGTCATATACATATGATGAAATTTGAAGGGCAGAACACAATTTTTCATATTAGGATCTTACTTTAATAGTATAGATGTCTTTTATAAATGAAGTGCAAAAAATACCACATATTTGTATAACCAAATCGGATTCAACCTAAATTAGTTACTATGATTTATTAATTCTTTAATCGCTTACGTAAAAGAATTTAACTAAGTTGACTCCGAAATAACAGCTCTCCGAATACAGTTGTTTTGTATAAAATTTTGTTAAGTTTCATTTTATAATATAAACTATGTACAACAGAAACTCTATAAATTAATACTATTTAAGTTAATACTTTATAAATTAATAAATATCACCGGTCCCAAATTAGGCCGGTTTAAATTTGACACGTACCGATAAAATAATAAGATAATATGTTAAGAAACTTTTATGCAAATATATGGTCCCATCAAAATTATTAATTGGTAATTAATATATATATACATATTTTATATAAGTTGAACCTATTATTAAATTATTTGTTTTATATTCACAAATGAAATATATTTATATTTTCTTATCACTTAAAATATTTTTGATGAGATTTACTAATATTATACTAAATAATATAATATAATTGAGATAAATTTCTAATCTCAAAAAATAACAATTAATGACTATACACTAAATAAAATATTTTTCCTATTTTATAATAAACATATCTTAAAGCAAGGAATCTATATAAGGAACTTTTATAAATTAATATATTTATAAATTAATAAAATTTGAAATCCCAACGTTAGTAATTTATAGAGGGTTTACTATAATATAAAAAACGTAATTCTTTTTATGTAAATTAAGATTTTGGTAACTCCGATACTAATAAATACTTAGCTATTTTTTGAAATGCAGAAGCTTCATCTGGAATAACGCATAAAAGAAAACGAGGACGTCCACTCGGATCACGAACGAAATCGAGAGGTGTGTCTTCGTTATAAGTTATACACTATTTCCAACTAATATGTTGTATTGAATATTACTCTAATTATGATTATTTCCCAGTTCATCTAATAAATGATCGACCAACATTCAAACCGAAGTTCTATGACTGTAAGTTTATATGAATTATGATAACATACTTTTATCAATAAAAATTCGTAAAACTAATTGGGTTTCGACTTTAAACAAACAGGTGGTTGTGATAAATGCGACTCTTATGGTACGAAACGTTACTCCGGTATCTATATCTTACATTATATCCTCTTACAAATTATTATAAAACATATTAGTTAAACAAAAAAATGCACGTAACATGAGGAAGGCCAAATTTGGATTAATGATTTACTAGCTCTAATATTCATTGTTTACACATATATTCAGATGCTACAACCTGACCATATGGCTTGCGACGCACCCCAACGAAAAAAAAAGGTACATACTATGTGTTTTTTTTGTACATATTAAGTCCTTTAATGAACGAAAGTATAAAAGTATGTGAAAGGCAAAAATTCTTAACAAAATTTTAAAATCCAAAAATTGTAAATATTAGATCCACTATGTGTTACCAATGTCAAAAAAAATTTAATTCAGATAAAGACTCTACATCTAAAGCCGAAGAGAACATAATCGTAGCATGCGCAAAATGTGGTGCATTAATGTGGACTTCGGAGAGCACTGGTAGGGACTCCAGAACAGGCAAACCAACGTTCACAATTTGTTGTAACCATGGTCAAATAAAGCTACCCCCGCTCATGCAACCCCCGCCCTATTAGAAGAACTTATTAATGCTAGGTGGTTTCGAGATACTATCCGAGTCTATAATTCTGTACTGGCTTTCACATCCATTGGAATGAAAATGGATTATAGTGTGGTGCATGCGCCTGGTCCTTACACTATACGTATACAAGGTCAAACCCACCACAGAATTGGCTCACTTATACCCCGTCAAGGCCGTCCCCCGGAATATCTTCAGCTTTATATATTCGATACAGGCAACGAAGTCAGAAACCGGTTAAATACGATGGGACAAACCTCAACCGAAGGTAATCTTGATGAGACAACCTTAGAGTGCCTCATCGAGATGATTGACGAGAATAACTGTTTAGCTAAGATTTTCCGACGTGCACGTGATCACTAAGAAAGCGTTGGTCAAGAGTTTACTATTAGGTTGCTCCAAGGTAAAGGGAAAGGGAAAGAATACGATCTTCCAAGTACGAGTAAGGTCGCATGCCTTATCGTAGGGGATTATGTCATCGACAATTGGAGTACGGGATATAGTGGTTCAATTCCAATCTGACACTTTGCAGCAGATACGTGATAACCACCCTCTATTCATGAGCCTTCAATATCCTCTTCTGTTTCCATATGGCGAGTATGGTTTTCATCCTGAGATCTCATTGCATCTTGAGACAGGCACTTCAAGAACAAGGCAATTCCTTACCATACGCCAATTCTACGCTGCTCAGATACAGACACATCTTAACCAAGGGTTGACGTTGATTAAAGGCGGTCGTCTCCTCCATCAATATGTTGTGGACGTTTATACAGCAATTGAAGAAGATCGGTTAAGGTGGGCGAGGAATAATCAAGATATCTTGAGAGCCGAACTCTATAGTAATGTACTCGATGATGTTAGCAAGGGTGAAACTGATGCTAAGATTATTGGTCAACGGTTCATACTGCCTCCAAGTTTTACCGGTGGACCCCGATACTTAGTTGAGAAATACCATGATGCGATGGCTATTTCCAGAGAATATGGGAATCCAGATTTGTTTATCAGAATGACGGCCAATCCTAACTGGAGAGAGATTAAAGATCACTTTGATAGATACGGTGGAGACTCTCCCAATGATAGACCGGACATCGAATGTCGAGTCTTTAAAATGAAGTTAGATCAGCTACTCAAAGATTTCAAAAAAAGAACTTTCTTCAAGCCATACACAGCAGCTCTTCACAGGATAGAGTTTCAAAAAAGAGGGCTCCCTCATGCACATATATTATTGTGGTTTGGAAGCTCTTCCAGGACACCAAGTGCAGAGGAGGTAGATGAGATTATTTTGGCTGAGCTTCCAAACAGAGAAAAAGATCCAGAGGCTTACAATTTAGTAACGAAACACATGATCCATGGTCCATGTGGTGTCATTAATCTGAAGTCACCATGTATGGAGAACAACGTGTACACGAAAAAGTATCCTCGCCAGTATAATGACAATAATTCGATTGATAAATCAGGGTATGTATTATATCGTCGCCGCCGAAATGAAAATGCGTATGTGGTAAAGGATGGGGTGATCCTAAACAATACTTTCGTTGTGCCTCATAACATTAAGCTCCTAAAGAAGTACGAAGCTCATATTAATGTTGAATGGTGTAATCGTACAAGCGCGGTCAAATACTTATTCAAGTATATAACCAAAGGTGTTGATAGAGCATCTGCAGTAATTGAAAGGGGAAATACGGAAACTGCCTCTGACCCAATGGC
The DNA here is from genome assembly GCF_000695525.1 of Brassica oleracea var. oleracea. Lineage (NCBI taxonomy): Eukaryota > Viridiplantae > Streptophyta > Magnoliopsida > Brassicales > Brassicaceae > Brassica > Brassica oleracea. The sequence goes on along the minus strand of NC_027751.1, from coordinate 47,861,070 downwards.
TTCTGGCGAAACAAGTGAAAGAGTTATCAAGCAACAAAATGAGATCCAAGACTACGTCGATGCTCGGTATTTATCAGCTTGTGAGTCTATGTGGTGGGCTTTTGCATTCCACATCCACAAAAGAAAGACATCAGTTGAGAAGCTTATCATTCACTTTGAAGGTGAGCATAACATCACAATTAAATCAACTGATAACCTCAGCCGTGTGATCCGCAAGCCAGGTATTGAGAAGAAGATGTTCACTGAATGGATGGTCTTATGCAGAAGGTCAGCGTTTGCACAAACATTAACTTATGTGCAAATACCTGAATATTTCGTATGGAACAACAGTTCCAAAATCTGGTCCGAACGCAAGAAAGGAAAAACCATTGGCAGGATTGTAGCTGTCCATCCATCGACAGGTGATCGTTACTATCTAAGGATCCTCATAAACAAGATTAAGCGTCCTAGAAGTTACGACGAGTTAAAAACGTTTAACAATGTGAAATAACCTGACTTCAAATCGGTTTGCCACGCACAAAGATATTTGGACAATGATGTTGAATGGCTTGAGAGTATGATTGAGGGTGCTAGAACGGCTACCCCATTCCAACTCCGCGATATGTTTGTCACATTCCTAAACAATTGCTTCGTTGCGAGCCCTGGCAAACTATGGGAACACTCATGGAAATCAATGAGCGAAGACATACTTCACAAAAGGCAACGACTCTTAGGTCACACAAATTTGAAACTGGATGATGAGACCCTTGAGCAATACACATTAATTGAAGTGGAGAAGTTGATGCGCATGCATGATCGCTCATTAAATGATATTAAAGAGATGCCAAAGATCAAACATGTTTTGCTAAAAGAATTGGGGAAAAGTTTGTGGAACCAAGAAATGGATTACGATGTTGCCGAGGAAACACTAAGACATGACACGCTGTACAACTTACTTAATGCTGAGCAGCGTGCGATTTCTTTAGACTCTGTTGATAAAAAGGATGGAAAACTATACTTTGTATATGGCGCAGGTGGCACAGGGAAAACATTCCTATACAAAGCCATTATATCCAGACTTGCTCAAGAAAACAAATCGTTCTGCCAGTTGCTTCTTCGGGAATAACTGCATTGCTACTACCTAACGGGAGAATGGCTCATTCTCGCTTTAATATTCCTTTGAAACTCTCCGCAGATAAGCTATGCAACATCAAACCAGGTACGATGCTGGCTGAGCTAATTGAGAAAACGGATCTCATAATTTGAGATGAGGCACCTATGACACACAAGCACGCTTTCAAAGCGCTAGAAAAAACGTTGAAGGACATAATGTCTATGAAAAATCCACTTGCAAAGGATCAAACTTTCAGCGGCAAGACGGTTTTGCTAGGCGGTGATTTCAGACAAATCTCACCAGTAATTCTACAAGGTAGTAGAGCTGATATTGTCTTAGCTTCGATTAGTCACTCATATCTATGGGATAGCTTCCACAAGTTCTCTTTAAAAACAAATATGCGAGTCAATCAGGACGAGAAAGAATTCTCTGAGTGGCTTCTCAAGGTTGGGGAAGGTCATCCAGAATCGGTCGAAGAAGATGGAGATGATGCCTACCGTGAACAAATGATAATTATCCACAACTCTTTGGTCCAAGAGTTTAAGGATGACTCTTTAAAACAAGTGCTCGATGCTGCACATGGAGATGTCAAAAAATTAAAAGCCTCCCAAAGTTCCTACACTGATAAAACCATACTTACACCCCGAAATGATACAGTCGATGAAATCAATGCATACACGATCTCGAAAAATGACGGGGAGTCAAGAGACTACTACAGTTACGATAGCTTTGAGATCTCGGACACTCAATCTGATCAAAATGATTCATTATATGCAATTGAGTATCTCAATTCCATGGAATTTCCAGGATTGCCTGCTCATAAGCTCACTCTCAAAGTTGGGCCCCCAGTTATGCTTCTGTGAAACATAAATCAGAAAAAGTGTTATATAATGGTACCCGTATGATCCTAACCCACATAGGCGAACGAGTGCTTAAGGCAGAAATAATCATTGGCTCACATGTTGGAGAAGAAGTTTTGATCCCAAAAGTTGTTCCCTTGCATGATGAAACAAAGCTACCGTTCACTTTACGTCGACGACAATTTCCTATCAGATTGTGTTATGCAATGACAATCAACAAAAGCCAAGGGCAAAGTTTGAAAGAGGTTATCCTATATCTACCTAGACCGGTCTTTGCACATGGTCAGCTCTACGTGACATTCTCACGTGTAACAAGCAAAGTAGGATTAAAAATCATCAAAGGCGAAGATTCACACCCACAAAGAGTGAAGAACATAGTATACAAAGAAATCTTCAACCGCCTTCGTTCCGATGAGAGTGAATAAAATTTCAAATTCAGAATATCATGAAGATGTTTTTAGTGATTACTAATCTAATAATTGACATTTACCTGATATTTAATATTCTAGCCATCAACAGAAATAACTCAAAGTTAACGTTTTTTTCCTGATGCTGGATATCTCGCTACTTCCAAGTACGTCTACCTATTCAGTTAATTACATAAATTTATTTCTACTACTAATCTATGTTCGCTGGTTAATTTTAAAATAATTTCAGGCTCTTTGTCAAAAAAGTCTACCATCTTATCTATGATTTTCACTTTTCTGCTTAAAGACGTTACTCTATTTATCTATGATATACCATTTTTTGCTTTAAGACTTTACAGTATGCTCTTAGCTATATGATAAATGCTTTATCTATGCACTGCTTTCGTATTTTCGTCAAGAAGTCGACCATCTTATTTATGATTTCCACTTTTCTATTCTAAGACCTTAACATCTGCTTCTAAATTTTCATTCTCAAAATAATTATTCTATAGTTAGAAACAAATATAAAATAAATACCATTTAGCATTCACAAGACAAAAGACAGTAACCAAAACAGCAGAAACAAATTCGATTCAGCATTTCAATTTACGAAAAGGATAAACTTTAAATCCGATCTGCGACTCAGCAAAGAGACAGTTACTTCGAATCACACAGAATTCGGCAGCATAATACAAATAGTCAATCAAAAACATAACTTAATATTATCCGTAAACAAAACAAGTATGTGAAGGGTAGTCTAATGGTTAGAGATGTGCACCAACGACTCTTTGGTCGCAGGTTCGAGGTGCAAGTATATATTTTACTTATTTTCATTTAATTATTTACTAAGTACGTATTTACAAACATACCATCTCCTTCATCTTCCCAAATACCAGCCTGCAAACCCTAAATATCCCATATCACCATTTTCACAATTCACCACAATTTCAACTTCTTCTTTTTTGTTTTGTTCAATCATAATGAGATTTGAACCCTCTACTTCGTAACGGAATATCCTCTTAATCTCATTTTTAAATTACCCTTATTCAATCAGATTTCCTTATATAAACCACAAAATCTTGAAACTGAAAGAAACGCGTTCAAACAAAAGTCAATCACCTATAATTACGACTATTTTCTCAAATTAACGCTTATCAAATCACTATAAAAATACCATTTAACCAGACCAAATGATTTCCAGCATAAACTCGAACCGCAATACACAAAGGCTCTTCTCTTCATCTCATATTTCCGCACAAGCAAACAATGAATTCGAAAATCATCTCAACGACGGACAACAAAAAAAATGACAGGGAGACAACTACTAGAGACAACAAATCCCTACACCAAACAAGGTAAACAAAATATCTCTTCATACGTTCTTACAACAACTCTAGCTCACCTAGATAAGCAATAAACAATAACACCAATAATATATTTAAATCACACTTTTCGCAGGTCAATATCACGTCCTCTGCGTCCCATTGCTCAAGAAAATCAACCTCTTCGGGAAGGCTTCTCAACAGCACCTATGTCAGTTCGTATAAGTCGTCTCTGGCACATCAAAAAACATCAGACAAACCAGATGCAAACCGGCTTTATATGCTTAGATCACCAAGTCTGCTTCATTCTCAAAACGTTAATATCTATCCATATATATCTCCATTAACAATTTCATACACATGCAGGGGAACTTATACGAAGGAAGACTTCAAACAGATATTTCGCCAGATAACAACCCCATTTTGAAAGAAGGAGATATTTATGAAATTTCGGAATTTCTGGTCGTGATTAACACTCAGGACTTCTTATTCTTTCTATCCATCTTGCTGATCCTGAGTGGCTAGCTCATCTTTAGTTAGTACCCACCTTGAAACCCTAAAGGCCGTTTAGGCCAAGGAAGTTTGAGGCAATAACAGGTCTGTGATGCCCTTAGATGTTCTGGGCCGCACGCGCGCTACACTGATGTATTCAACGAGCAGCCTGGTGAACTCAGGAAGCAACAACACCGAGAGGAGAGGTTAATAGAAGAGAATGAAAAAATGGTAGAAGAGCTACAACACCAAATGTTGACGTGCCAACATCGGTCGTCAGACAGCCAGAATTCGGCAGAAGAGCTTATGATCTCTATGGTAACAGGAAATTCTACTGGGAAGAGAAAGATGAGCATGGAATCGACAGAGATGATCAGGGACAAGCCAGAGATCTAGAAGAAATTTTCATGCAGAAATCTCAGAGACTACATTATCTCTTTGGCATAGTCGCCTGGGCCACATGAGTGACAAGACCTCCATGTACTGGTTTAGGGATGGTATTCCTACCAAATTTCCGGGAACATAAATTCACCCCACACCCGTATTTCATACAGTTCACCAAACGAACCACAACGACAAAACCACAGTTCACAACTTCTCTCCTCGGAATTACAACCACCTCCTACATTTGGCCACTAACAATACCTACCTACCAGGTAAATCATTCATACCACTTGCATTCTTATCTCCAAAATTAAAAATATTAAGAAACTAAAATGATAAACAATGACTAGATGTCGTCGGCCAGATACGGTTGATGCAAGACCTAAAACCACAAAATCCAGAAAGCAACTCGAAACTCATAATAGGCCTATTGCTAAACAGGTAGTCTCAGTCAAATGATTTATTTATTAAATTAAATCATCACCTAATCATACTTATAATTCAATTCTAGATCCACAATGGTTAAGCTCGTGTTCTGGGACAACCAAGCCGCAGACTTGAGATCCCTACAAGCCAAGAGAGATAGGAAATTCCAAGTTCTTATCGTCACAAGCATCATCCCAACAATATATAAAGGTACTGATCCATGTTTAATTTATTATTAGTACAACTACTAAACTGCAACGACCTAAAATCTGTGGCAATTTTACAAATATTTGAATTATTAATCTAAATTTTAATTTCCTACTAATTACAAGTTTACTACTGCAGGAAAACTACAATTCTCTTCATCACTAGCTACGAGATTTTACTTTGACTCCTCAATCAAACATATCAAGCACTTCAAAAGACAATACAAGTCAACCAAATGCTGATCTCAAGGCAAACTTAAGCTACCCATCGGATTAAGACCATCGAGATGAATCAAAGCTATAGAGATACAAAAAGATCTCCAAACATCTTTTTATTTCTAATTCATGTCTTAATAACTTTTTATATTATATCTTCAAAAAAATTCTTCCGCGGGAGTCTATCCTCTCAATTAATTCACAAACTGGACAAAACCTGTGTGCAACGTATAATAAAAAATATTAACTAAAATAAACAATAAAATTTGATTTTTCCATACATTATCATCTAAAATTATAGTATTTAAAATAGTAAATGATCTATTTATTAAAACTGCTTAAATACAAAAAAAAAATACACAATAAATTCAAGTTCAAACAAAATATTTTATATAGTAATTCAATCTAATAATACTCTTTACATACACATTATAATATACATATATATGTTTTCCTAATTTTAAAACATATTATGGACATGGGCTGGGCCATTTTCAAATCACAACAATGTAAACCATAATAATCCAACACCCATCTAAATCTCGGGCCAGGCCCAGTTGTAATTTTACATGAAAACGGCCCAAATGACAACAATTTCAATTAAAAAGTTGAGTGCTTCAATTGGAAAGTCGGGAACCGTCGTCTTCCATCTCTCGACTGCGATAATCTCACTGCCATGACAGAACCGATACCTTCCTCTACTCATCAATCAAGACGTCAGAGGTTTAGTGAGATCGATTCCTCATTCGGAGAAAGCTATCAGTACCGACCTCGATTCCCGTTCAAATCGTTCGATGAGCGGCTCCAAATAAGCCGACGGTTATTCTCCGGTGCTGCTCCGGCCATCGGAGGTTCTTCTCGCCGTTATCATAATCACGAAGCCGCTATCGGGTACCTCTATCTTTCTCTCCGAGGCTTTACGCTTCAGGGTTCTTTAGATCCTAAGGACCCTTCTTAATTTAGATGATGCGTTTAGGGTTATCGATAGCATAGGATGGTCTTACACTGTGATGCATGTGCATCCGTTCTGCCCCAGGGTTGTGCGAGAGTTTATCTCAAACAAACCCTTCAATGATGAAGGTGCTCTCATTCGGGGACATGTGTTCTAATTTACCCCTTCTGTGATCAATCAGTTGATGATGACACCATCTGTTAATCACTCTTTTGGGCAGAGAGAAGTTGTTCTGAAACAAGCCATCTCATACCTCACCGGAGGCCAATGCTCCGGATGGACGGGATTCAATCGCATCTCTCTACTCAGTCCTTTCCAAGTTCTATACCGCGTTTGTGAACTGAATTGGCTTCCAGTTCCCGATTCTGACTCAATGATGAAAAACCGACTCCGTCTTCTATATGATGTAGCGAAATGCAAGCCAATTGACTTTGGTCATCTTGTGTATGACCAAGTGATCGAGGTGACCCGCAAAACAGACTGGGACACAAACCTGATTTTCCCAAACCTCATCTACCAACTCTTGATGCTTCAGAAGGATGTTCCTTTCCTACCAGGAGATGAAGAACCTATAGGAAGAGGTCTCCCTATCTATGGGTTTGCAGATGACATAACTGGAGCAAGAGGACATCGAAGGCTGTATTAGCTAAGCAGCCATAAAAAAATTTGTTAGCTCCATCACTCCTTTCACAAATGTGACATATATATGATCTTTTTGTAGAGTCACATCACTCTGAATCCTCTAATAGACTGTTGTAGTGTAAAATAAAGTAATATTTTGGTATGGTATTATAAGTATGGAGTCAGTTATGTAGTCAAAATATTTATTTAAATGCTTGGGTATAGAGTAGCTGTTGTAGTTGCTTACAAGTGCTTGACTAATTAGGATAATTATAAGATTTCAACATATTCTGACCATGATCTAAGAAGAGATGATGCGTCTCTGTTTTTAATAGAAGCGATGTGTTGTGGAAAGAGGAGATATACAACTATCAAAGACGCAGACGACATGGGAACTGGAGTATTTGACAAATCTCTTTCTTGGTTTGGTTGTGGACTCGGCTGGTGAGTAGTTTATGTACTCTCTTTTTTATTCCGTTTATTTATCAGTCTAAGACTAATGCTGATTTCTTATTATCTTTGTCTCCCCACATGTGTGGTACTACGCTACGTTTCTTTATTTCGGGAACTATTACCGCAGAGATCCTAGAGAAAGGCCTGGCCTTGTTGCTTCCCCAATCACTGTAAGTTACTTCTTATATGAAAATTATAGTGTAGAAGTAGATACTCTATAGTCTGGATCAGAGAACTGAAGATGTAAAATTGACGCATGCAATGGGATTTTTTCTTATGTTGCACCTTTTTTTTTTTTGCTTTCCTATGGTTTTAATATTTTTTGAGATCAATATTATAGAAGTTCAAGCTGTCACATAGGAGGTCGATATACTTTCGGATAAGGTCTATTTATTAAGAGATGCAATCTTTTTGGCTTGATTTTGTACGAAAAGGGGGATGAAAAATTGTGTTCAAGTTGATTTTGTTTTGCAAAAATTAGGTTCGCGCTTACTAAGTTTCTATGAATGGAGGGATGAAAGTTGAGGTGCATGAGTCCGACATGACTGCAAAGCTTTTCACGAGTATGTTGCTCAGTTTTGATGGAATCGAACCAGAAGGGAGAACATATATAAATAGTAACATCAATTTTTGTAATTCATATACATTGACATCATTTATTATAATTGATTATAACCGAAGTATTAAAAATGATAATATTAAAAAATTTCATTCGAATAATTAACGCTTCCTGCTTCACACTACAGTCTCCTGTTTCTCTCTTCCTCCGTAACCGAAGTTTCAAGCTTCTTCAGTGTATATTCTCTTTCTAACGTTGCTCAGTTAAACCCGAACCTTAACTCAAAACGTTTGGTAAGAAAGAGAAGATAGAAGTAAAATGGGTTGTCAAGTTGAAACGGATGTCCACCATACACAGAGAACGATGATCAGCTTTCTTCTTCAAGACTCAGGCTATTCTTTAAAGTAAAAAAAGTACCACCTGCAAATCCTCTCGACAAATATAAACAATCTGATACTCCTCCAATGCCTCCTCAGTAACATCATGACTCCTCAGAAGCATCATGCCTCCAATACTCCATCACTATCTGCCAGAAGACAGAAATCAGTAACAAAAGAGACTCATATGCTCACCCAAAGATAATCTTCTCCTTGGTAACTCCCCATATAGCGGACAACATAAAGAAATGTATCTATGAAACTTGACAACCTAGTACAAGAAAAAGTTATAGTATCGCGTTTCATAATATCCAGCCTATTTATTTAAAAAATGATATACATATGAGCACAAAAAAATTTAAACTTTAGCAAAAGCAGAGTATTTTAATTACTAATAAATATTAAAGTATGATTACTAAAAGACTAATATAAACATTTTTTTCCTTTTCCATCTCTTCAACTGATACCATTTGACTAATATGAAACAAAATATGAATTTGTGTTATTCCAAACAGAACATTGTAATCTTCGGAATAAATTTCTCTCATTTTACAAATATTTCATAAAAATTATTAATAGTAATATAACATTTCAAATCAAACACAAAATTGAAATAGCCCATATTTCTTAATATAAAAATTAATAATAGTAATACAATATTCAAATCAACACAAATTTGAAATAGTCCATTTTCCGCGCGTAGCGCGGACAAAGTCTCTAGTACTTTTATAATTGTGTTCCCCTTAGACCATGTGGAAAGTAAAATTTCAAAACCTACTTCAAATTTTGCGCTATACTCCTTACATTTGTTACAACTAATATAAATTTATAAAACTTTTTATAAATAACTAACACATATATAAAAATATTACAGCAATATTAATTAATAAAAGCTTACATTAAAATATAAAACTAGACATAGAAATACATAATTAAATATTAAACGACAAACAAAATATCATATTATTCCATAAAATTATTTCCGTAATGCTTTCATATGTGATCAACTAGTGCATTTCCAAGTGAAAAATGATTATACTTTAAAAAAAATATAAAGCTTGTTTTAAATTTTTATTTAGTTTTATGTGTAAAACTTAAATTTATAAAAATAAATTTGAAGATTTATGAGATATAATTTTTTTTAAAAGATTAAAATGAGAAATGAGAAAATACTTAACAATCATACATAAGATGTATAATTGTAAAGACCAAAATGTAAATAAAAAGATGAAACTTCAAATTTGAAGATTTGAATAGTAACATTCTGTATTTGAAGTTTCACTACTCAAAACTTTAAATTTGAAATTTTGAAGTTTCTTTTTACAGGTAAAAAAAATTCTATATTTAAAGTTATAGAGTGTCTTTTGGAGATGATCTTAGTACCAACTGTCCTCGAAAAAAGTCTATTTCAAACCCAAATTTCTCGATCATGCCTATTCTATCATGTACTTTAGTATAGTGTCTATTCTATCACAAATTCAACAAAATTTTAAAATATCTATACGAATTTTTGGTGGTTAGTTAACCGTTTCTACAGGTGATTAAATAGCTAAAATGACATTTATGTTAAAACAACGCATTTTTTAAATAACACAACATTAAAATTTTGAATTTTATAGACTTCAAACCCACCTATTGGTGGATGAAATTCTTCTATTTATCCGTCAAGACGTGAATTTGAAGTGAGTTTTATCCATCAAGACGTAGATTCGAAGTTTGTAAAACTCAAAATTTAAATTTTATGATAGTTATAAAACAAGGTTGTTTTAACGAAAATATCATGTCAGTTTTCTAGTCACTCGAATAAATGGTTTACTAATCATCGTTATAGTCAATATATATATATATATATATATATATATATGCACATTTATAAACGTTTGTGTTGATATTTTAAAATTTTGTTAAATTTATAATGGAATAAACACCATATTAAATTTCATCATTGAATAGGCACGATACAGAAAGTTTCATTAGTACAACGGTCAATTAATATTTCTACGTGGTTTGAGATTCAAGCTTCAAACCCCACAAATTATGAATATTATAAAAAGATTGGTTACAATATAAAAGATTAGTCTCCCACATTTTTAAAAAGAAAATTGAAGAAAAAAAAACTTTAAAACCTTAAAAAAATAGCTGTTGAGAAAAGTGAACAAAACAGTTTTTTTTAAATTAGTTTCTAAAACTCTACAAAATTCTCAAACCTATAAAAATTGATTGGCAATTTTATTAGTTTTCATAGCTTTACGCAACCAACAAACATCAACAGCCTAATCCTCAATCGAACCATAGGATGGTGAAGAATACAATTAGATATAGATCAAAATGGTATAATTAAATGTTAATTCTTATAAAACATATAAAATTGGTAGTTGTAAAATCGTCTGTGTAATAGTTTCTATTAATGTAATAATTATCGATACTTTAAAAAATAAGTTTTAATGTAGGAAAGTAATTTGGTTGAAGAAAAACAAAATCATCGTTCTCATCATTCTGGGGATAAAATAAAAGCAAATGGGTTTGACTTCTACTTCTACTAGGTTAAAATCATTGGATTAAAAATTCAAAACGATCATGCCTTTCATCCAACGGAGCAGATTAGGATAAGATGGTGATTATGAGAAAAATATTTGTTTTGTAAATATCAGTTTTACTTCAACAAAACGTTACGTTGTTCAGTTAATAATTTTGTAAGTCAAGTATATACAGGGATTGACAAAAGAAAATTCAGACACTTGGACAAGATTTTTTAAAACGTGATTTTAATAGGAAAAAGTATTTTTACAGCCAAAAAAATAGTACGAGCTGAAATTGTTTCGTATGATATTTTAAGTAGTAAGGCTAGTTATGAAAACTAAAAGTAATTTTTTGTGTAAGAGAATATAAATAAATTTTTAAATTTCTAAATATCATAGACTCTGATACTGTCGGACTCGACTCCTAATTCAGTTGACCTTTTATTTAAAAAATAATTTTATTTTACTATACTAATTTACCATTTCTTTTTTTCTTAAAATATCTCCAAAAACAACATTATTCTAAAGACAATTTTTTCAAATAGTTTTTAAAGCTTTTTTACTAAAAGGCGTCCAATAAAATAAAGACAAAAAAACTTTATTAAAGAGAGAAAATACTATTCTATCATTCTTGCTTAAATATGAAAAATTGTTTAAATAAATAAATAAAAAGTATTTCTGAATTCTATGTTTTCAAATTTGAACATTTTATAATTTTTTTAACTTTCTTAAAATTTTCTTTTTAAAATTTGAAAATATTTTTTAAACTATTTTTGAAAAAACTTTACAAAATTATTAATATTTATTTATTTTAAAAAATTCTAAATCTTACCTCGTAAATCTAAATCTAGATTAGTCAACTCTAAAAGATAATTGTCTATTAATCTTTACCAAAACTTCTTTTGTAATTTTTTTCTTTTTAAAAGCTCTTTTGGTGAAAAAAATAAAAAAAAAATTGTCCTATAGAATTTCTCTTATTTATTTTAATGTTTAACAATCTTTTGTTTATTAAATGAGTGGCACTTCCACTGAGAGTCATACTTCTTCCAAGTCAAGTTGTGTGGGTGACGTAACTGTAGTTAAAAGTTTCAACTTGAAACCCACGTCTCTTTTTATACCACATACCTTCTCTCAAGTTCCTTAAACCAAAATAATTCTCTTATTCAACAGTTTTCATGATCACCATGTCTGAATCTCGTGTGCGTATGCGTCTGCATTTTCTCTCGCTAATCTTGCTCTGCTGTGTCTCACTTTCAAAACCGTTCACGGTAGTTATCGTAAGATATCAAACTAAGTCTCACATTACATATTAGACAAATGATAGTTTAATATATAAACAGATGTCCAAATTTAATAGTACGAAGTCTTTTGGGATGGAAACAAAAGTAAATCTATGCGGATCAGCCTCTTATGCTCAAAATAGACAATATCGTACTAATCAGATAATAAAGAGTTGGACACGAGATTTTACAATCCTAACAATTGATATCAGAGCGGTTGACAAAAAAATCTATAAAAAGAGTAAAATACCCTTCGAAAGATGAATGGGATCGTTCTGACTTCTGAGTGATGAATGAGAGATGTTTGTGGAAGAGATCAAATCAGAAGATCCTGAAAATTAGTCGTGGGACATAAGATGAATATGATCATGAAAATGTTAATTCTTATAAAACATATAAAATTGGTAGTTGTAAAATCGTCTGTGTAATAGTTTCTATTAATGTAATAATTATCGATACTTTAAAAAATAAGTTTTAATGTAGGAAAGTAATTTGGTTGAAGAAAAACAAAATCATCGTTCTCATCATTCTGGGGATAAAATAAAAGCAAATGGGTTTGACTTCTACTTCTACTAGGTTAAAATCATTGGATTAAAAATTCAAAACGATCATGCCTTTCATCCAACGGAGCAGATTAGGATAAGATGGTGATTATGAGAAAAATATTTGTTTTGTAAATATCAGTTTTACTTCAACAAAACGTTACGTTGTTCAGTTAATAATTTTGTAAGTCAAGTATATACAGGGATTGACAAAAGAAAATTCAGACACTTGGACAAGATTTTTTAAAACGTGATTTTAATAGGAAAAAGTATTTTTACAGCCAAAAAAATAGTACGAGCTGAAATTGTTTCGTATGATATTTTAAGTAGTAAGGCTAGTTATGAAAACTAAAAGTAATTTTTTGTGTAAGAGAATATAAATAAATTTTTAAATTTCTAAATATCATAGACTCTGATACTGTCGGACTCGACTCCTAATTCAGTTGACCTTT
>NC_027751.1:47822878-47847809 GCF_000695525.1 Brassica oleracea var. oleracea | reverse complement strand
GCTAGTTATGAAAACTAAAAGTAATTTTTTGTGTAAGAGAATATAAACAACTTTTAAAATTTCTAAATATAATAGACTCTGATACCGTCGGACTCGACTTCTAATTCAGTTGACCTTTTATTTAAAAAATAATTTTATTTTACTATACTAATTTACCATTTCTTTTTTTCTTAAAATATCTCCAAAAACAACATTATTCTAAAGACAATTTTTTCAAATAGTTTTTAAAGCTTTTTTACTAAAAGGCCTCCAATAAAATAAAGACAAAAAGGTTTTATTAAAGAGAAAAAATACCATTCTATCCTTTTTGCTTAAATATAAAAAATTGTTTAAATAAATAAGTAAAAAGTATTTCTGAATTCTATGTTTTCAAATTTGAACTTTTTATAATTTTTTTATAATTTTCTTAAAATTTTCTTTTTAAAATTCGAAAATATTTTTTAAACTATTTTTGAAAAAACTTTACAAAATTATTAATATTTATTTATTTTAAAAAATTCTAAATCTTACCTCTTAAATCTAAATCTAGATTAGTTAAGGGCAAATCTCCAAAATAACACATTTCTAAGTTCTTGTCACAAAAATAGCCCTCAAAAACTAAAATGACCAAAATACCATTTTATCTTTTGAAAAATTTAAATTTTTTTTATTTTTCAAAATTTGAAATCTTATCCCAAAACCTCACTCCCTAACTCTAAACCCTAAACCCTAAACCCTAAACTCTAAACCCTAAATCCTAAATCATAAATCCTAAACCCTAAACCCTAAATCCTAAACCCCACCCCTAAACTCTAAACCCTAAACCCTAAACCCTAAACCTAAACCCTAAATTCTAAACTCTAAATCCTAAATCCTAAACCTCACCCCTTAACTCTAAACCATAATGTCTAAATTAATTTACCATTGGGGTATAAGTGTATATTTATCTTTTTTGATAAAACATTAAGTGTTATTTTGGTCATTTTTATTCTTAGAGGCTATATTTGTGACAAAAACTTTTTTAGTGCTATCCTAGTCATTTTCTCATTAGTTAACTCTAAAATATAATTGTCTATTAATCTTTAACAAAACTTCTTTTGTAACTTTTTTTTCTTTTTAAAAGCTCTTTTGGTGAAAAAACTAAAAAAAAAATTCTCCTATAGAATTTCTCTTATTTATTTTAATGTTTAACAATTTTTTGTTTATTAAATGAGTGGTACTTCCACTAAGTCATACTTCTTCCAAGTTAGTTTTATTTTTTAAAACAGAGAAATATGGTTGTGTGGGTGACATAACTGTAGTTAAAAGTTTCAACTTGAAACCCACATCTCGTTTTATACCGCATACCTTCTCTCTCACGTTCCTTAAACCAAAATAATTCTCTTCTTCAACAGTTTTCATGCTCTGCTGAATCTCGTGTGCGTGTCCGTCTGCATTTTCTCTCGCTAATCTTGCTCTGCTGTGTCTCACTTTCAAAACCTGTTCACAGTTACCGTGAGATATCAAATTAAGTCTCACATTGGATATTAGATAAATGAGAGTTTAATATATAAACAGATGTCCAATTTTAATAGTACGAAGTCTTTTGGGATAGAAACAAAAGTAAATCTATGCGGGTCAGCCTCTTATACCCAAAATAGACAATATCGTACTAATCAGATAATAAAAGTTGGACACGAGATTTTACAATCCTAACAATTGGTATCAGAGCGGTTGACAAAAAAATCTATAAAAAGAGCAAAATACCCTTCGAGAGATGAATGGGACCCTTCGAGTGATGAATGAGAGATGTGTGTGGCAGAGATCAAGTCCGAGAAAATTAGTTGTGGGACACAAGATGAATATGATCCTTAGTTTGAGGGGGAGAATGTAAGATATCAAACTAAGTTTCACATTGGATATTAGACAAATGAAAATCTAATATATAAAGAGATGTCCAACTCTAATAGTACGAGGATGGAGACCAAAAGTAAATCTATTAGACCTCATTTGAAAATCTACACTAAATATTTGATAGTGTTTGTGATGTAAACTAGGGAAGAAACAACGATGCGGGCAACGATATCCTTAGACCACAATGATGTAATCAGAAATCGGTTGACAAAAATGGACTTTTATTGATTAAGGAGATCGTTTACAGTAGACAAATAAAGGTCGGAAACTACAAAGGAACTCGACTAAAGAATAGATTCCAAGCGAGGTGAAATGAGGTCGATGTGTATTATGTGCTCTTTCTAGGGTTTTTCACGTGTCCATCTACTTGATTTCCCATCTTGTTTTATAGCTGCGTCCTCCCGCGATCATCGTAACCGCTTCCTCGATCTCTGGATCTTCGAAGTCTCAATCTCGAGCTTGCGTGCTCGCTGTGGGCTTTTCTCTTTGCGGCCCATGTCTTTAATTTTGGCCCATCAATTAATTAACCGAAATTGGGTCCAACATTTGTCCCCTAGTCTCTTTTTCCTTCGGATGAATGAAAACGAGGCGGTTCGTTTTTATTCTGATTTCGTCTCCGGCACCTGGTTTAATTTTGGTTTGATTTAATGATAGCCTTGCTGACCATTGTTTCATGTGTTTTATTCTTGCGCGTAACGGCTACATCAGCCGCCGCTAGGGCGAAACCTAGGTCAACATTATCTTTCTCGGGGGTTGCGATATAGCTGTTAGGGTTGAGGCTGTTATAAATATCCAAAGGAATTCTTCTTTGCTTCAACTCTGATCCTTTTTCTTTATCTCCTTCCGTAACTACTTTGAGATTTCTTGATCACAAAATTTTGTTGAGATGGCTCCACTGTTCAGTTTTCCTCGTCCGACGACTACGATTGATCGGCTCGAGCAGCTTTACACGGTGTCGATCGCGCCATCGTCCTTGATCTAGCCTCTGCTGAAGAGTTTCCTGAAACGGTCCGAGCAGGGTTCTGCGGAGCATATTCTCCTTCTTTGAGACTTGTGGTCTCGTTTTCACGATTCCGGAGCCCATTCTTGACGTACTCGCGGAGCTAGGTCTGTTGCTTACCCAGATGTGTCCTAACTTCTTGAGGCTGCTTTTGGTACTTCTAGTCAAAGCTCACGAAGAAGGCTTGTTGTTCGGGCTTGATGAGCTCCGTCATCTGTGCTTGATGAAGCAGAATAGCCAGAATCCAAGAACTTTTCTTTTGTCTCCGCGTCCGGGGCGTCAAATCATACAAAACATCCCTTATCGCGATCAAAACTGGCGAGAAGAGTATTTCTTCTTTAAGGTTGATTAGTCTTCGATGGGGAACTTCGAATTCTTGAAACTTCCTTGAAGTTGGGCTGAGGACACATGTACTTGCCTTTAGTAATCTTAATTTCAATCTTTTCGTTTTTTTGGGGGATTTGTGATTCAAATATTTGCTTCTTCTTAACTGCTCCAGTTCATTCCGAGAGTTCCTCGATGTCTGACGAGCTTCGAGGTTTGGTCGGAATTCACCGGAGAAGTCGTTCGAGTTTGTCGTTGTTTAACCCGGATCCGAGCTGCTTTTGCCATGCTAGGAGGAACAAACATGGCCTCACTGGTTATTGGCGGCTCTGAAGATGAAGCGGAGCATTCTCAAGAAGTCATTGCGACTCCTTCCGTTCAAGTTCAGTCTTCAGACCGATTGGTCAGGCAACTTGTGAGGAGGTCATCGTTTCGTACTTCTGGATCGACGTCGAGGAGTAAAGCTTCTGACATATCTCCCCTGATCTCGATTTGGGACTCTGATGACGAAGACGTTCCTGGGGAGCGACGATCTCCTGTCTCGTTGAGCCCTGGCTCGGAAGATGAACCCGTTGCTGCAAAACGTAAGCGACGCGGATCGTCGAAGGCCGCCTTGCCTGGTTCGTCTCGTTCTGAGCAAGAATCGACCGTCCGGAGACTTGCTATTGAAGGTGATGGTCTTTTGTTCGCGGCTCAGGACGACATGATCTCTCTCGCCCAACGCATGAGGTCCGCGGGTTGTCGTCTCTCGTCCCTTACTTCTCCGATCGAGAAGTAGGCTTACGCCAAAGTGGCGGTCGCGAGCTCTAAGGCTTTTTTCTGCTTCCTTTCTTTCTGAAAGGTGATTTGGGTTCTAATTTGTCAGCTTTTCTTTCCTCAGGTTATGTAGGCTTTCAACGAGTATGTTGTAGTGATGGAGGATCACATTGAGATCTCTCGGAATGACAAGGAGATCGAGAGCATCGATTCTGAAATCAAGAGGCTTTCGGCGGAGCTCGAACTTACCAAGCGCGAGGATAAAAGTGATGCTGAAAAGATCAAAGCCTTGACCAATGACTGGAGGAGAAGTCGTCATGAGAATGTGACTCTTTCGGCCGAGGTCGTTGCTCAAAAGACCACGATCGCAGAGCTTGAGGTCGAGAGGGATCGAGATATTCGTCGAGCTTTCCGCATCGCTCGCCGTGATGTGTCCATCTAGTTGATTTCCCATCTTTTTTTATAGCTGCGTCGTCCTGCGATCATCGCAACCGTTTCCTTCTCGAGTTCGCGTGCTCGATGTTGGCTTTTCTCTTTGCGGCACATGTCTTTAATCTTGGCCTATCAATTAATTGACCGAAATTAGATCCAACACGGACCAGCTTCTTAGGCCCAAAATAGATAATTTCGTACTAATCATATAATAAAGAGTTAGACATTGGATTTTATAATCCCAACAGTTATGTTACTTGTCGTCCTCATCAGACTAAAGCTCTCACTGAGTTCATGAACGAGTTTGATAGCCACTGCAACCTCACTGATCCCTTTAGTGGAGTCTGGTGCGATAACTCGACCGGTGTCTGAAATTTAACACTCCACAAACATTATGTGCATGTCGTTGTATGCTAAACCGATTTATGTCGTTTTGAACATATGTGAGAAATTTCGAACCAATGTCTTTCCCATCCAATTCCGATCCAAGTTATACGCTAGAAAAAAACAACTAACGTGCAGGGCCGGCTAAACGGCAGGGGCTAGCAGAGCAACCGCCCAAGGCCCAAGAGCAAAAGGAGTCTATAATTTATTTTTTTTTGATTTATTAAATTTTAACTGCAGAATAATTAGAGTTGGTAAAGTTTAAGGAGTTGTATAGATTGATTTTTTTTTTCAATTAATCAAAAACTTTTTACATTCTCAAAAATTTATTTTCTCCATTAAAATTATCATTTCCCATAACAGTGATGAGTTTTGATCATGCTCTGTTTTTTTTAAAAAATTATCTTATTTTCTTCAATACAACTTTTAGTTACTACGTTTATATACTTTTGACGGATCAAGATTTTATTCCTAAATATATGGCATTTCTTTATAGCACTTGACAGTTAGATTGTATCATAACTACACATTTTGAAAAATCTTTGAAAAGAAGTGCTAATACAAATTTTAAATTTTAAAATATGGTATAAAAACATATTCAATCAATTCCAATATGACTCTAATCACTTCTAGTCACTTATGTGAGCGTGATAATATTTTAAGCATTTGGTTTCATGTTTTTGATAATCTATACAATTTTTTTTGTCAATAAACTATACAATTTAATAGTAATAAATATCATTGTAAGGGTTAAGGGTCCATTTTGAAAAATTACCCCAGGGCCTATGAGATGGTTAAGCCGGCCCTGCTAACGTGGATTTCACTTCATGATTCGAATGGAAATTAGTTAGCCAATTTGCCATACTTTTTTTTTTCCAAGCTAGAACACAAAGACTTAAAAACGTAGCTCTAAATTCTTCTATAAGTCAAGTTGCCTGGGTGACAATGACATAACTCCAGTTGAAACCCACATATCTTTATTTATACCACCAATCTTCTCTCTCACTTTTCTTACACCAAAATACTTCTTCCTCAATACTTTTCAAAAAGACCATGTTTGAATCCCGTTTGCGTTTGCATTTTCTCTCCCTAATCTTGCTTTGTTGTGTCTCCCCTTCAAGCTTCTACACTTTCAAATACGATAGGAGGAGTTATGTTGCTTGTCATCCCAATCAGACTCAAGCTCTTACTGATTTCATGAACGAGTTTGATAGCAGCCACTGCAACCTTAGCGACCCCTATAATGGAGTCTGGTGCGATAAATGGACCGGTGCGCTCACAATGCTACGACTCCAGGCCTGCCTCAGTGGAACGCTAAAGCCCAATAGTAGCCTCTTCAGATTACATCATCTTCGTCACCTTGTCCTCTATCAAAACAACTTCATCTCATCTTCACTTCCTTCAGAATTTGGCAATCTCAGCAGGTTAGAGGTCTTATATCTTGGCAATAATAGTTTTGTAGGCCAAGTTCCTTCCTCATTTAATAACCTAAGCCTGCTTTCCTATTTATCTCTTTCCCTAAACGAGCTCATCGGTAGTTTCCCACTTGTACGGAATCTAGCAAAGCTCTCGTTTTTAGACCTTTCTAATAATCATTTCTCTGGAACTCTAAATCCCAACAATACTAGCCTGTTTGAGTTGCACCACCTCCGTTACCTTGGCCTAGCTAGCAACAAATTCAGTTCATCAATCCATTCTGAGTTTGGAAAACTCAACAGACTAGAAATCTTGTATCTTTCCTCCAATTACTTTTTCGGGCAAGTTCCTCCAACAATTAGTAACCTAACCTCGTTAACCAACTTGTACCTTGAAGACAACCAGCTCACTGGTAGTTTCCCACTTGTACAAAACCTTACCATGCTCTCAACTATAGAATTCAGTTTTAACAAATTGTCTGGAACCCTCCCATCTTCTCTATTCAATATGCCTTTCTTAACAAGTCTCGATCTTAGAGGAAACGATCTTAACGGATCTATTAATTTTCCTAATTCCTCTACCCCATCTTGGCTCGAGTTCTTGTACCTTGGGAATAACCATTTTGAAGGAAAAATCATAGAGCCTATCTCAAATCTCATCAACCTCATATATCTAGACCTTTCTTTCTTAAACACAAGTTACCCGATTGATGTAAGCCTCTTCTCCTCGCTAAAATCTTTGTCGGTTCTCGATCTTTCGGCTAATAGTATATCTCCGGCCAGTTTACATACAAATTCAGAAATCCCAACAAACTTGGAGAGATTGTATCTACAAGGCTGTGACATCACCGAGTTCCCAAAAATCTTAAAGAACCTTGAGA
Organism: Brassica oleracea var. oleracea; assembly: GCF_000695525.1. Lineage (NCBI taxonomy): Eukaryota > Viridiplantae > Streptophyta > Magnoliopsida > Brassicales > Brassicaceae > Brassica > Brassica oleracea. The sequence goes on along the minus strand of NC_027751.1, from coordinate 47,840,745 downwards.
AGTTGGAGCTTGTAGCAATAACCGACAATAGAATCAAAGGGAAAATCCCGGAGTGGGTATGGAACCTTCCTCGTCTGACCACATTGTTTGCTCTCAATAATTCCATGGATGGTTTCGAAGGTCCAGTGGATGTTTTGGTAAATTCATCGGTGAGGAATTTAATGCTGGAGCTAAACAGTTTTGAAGGTGCAATCCCTATTCTACCACTCTCCATCAGCGTTTTCTATGCATCACACAACAGATTCACAGGGAGCATTCCTCTTTCAATCTGCAACTATAGATCTCTCACGCAATTGAAGCTAGACTACAACAACCTCACGGGTCCTATCCCCCAATGCTTGAGTAACTTGAAGGTTTTGAATCTCCGGAAGAACAACTTGGATGGAAGTATTCCTGACGCCTTTTATACCGGTGCTTCTCTACAGACACTTGACTTTGGACACAATCGACTAACCGGGAAACTTCCAAGATCTCTTCAAAATTGCTCATCCCTAGAGTTTCTAGTTGTTGACCACAACATGATCAAAGACAAGTTCCCTTTCTGGCTCAAGACTTTACCGAAATTGCAAGTCCTTATCCTCAGTTCAAACAAGTTCTATGGCTCTATATCTCCTCCTGATCAAAGTCCTCTCGGGTTTCCAGAGCTTCGCATATTTGAGATATCTGATAATAAATTCACTGGAAGCTTGCCACCAACTTACTTTGTGAATTGGAATGTCTCGTCACTTACAGCGAAAGAAGATGATGCTCCTCGATATATGCAATACGGAATAATTAGCTATGGGGCAGTGCAAAACGTTCCAGAGACTATAGATTTGCAATACAAAGGTTTATCGATGGAGCAAAAGTTTGTACTTACTTCTTACGCCACCATCGATTTTTCTGGGAATAGAATTGAAGGACAGATTCCTGAATCCATTGGTCTCTTGAAAGCGCTGATTGCACTCAACTTTTCCAACAACGCCTTCACAGGCCATATTCCTTTGTCGTTGGCCAATCTGAGCAATCTCGAATCACTAGACCTATCAAGCAACCACCTCTCAGGTACTATTCCTAATGGGCTTGGAAGCCTCTCATTTTTGGCGTACATAAATGTGTCTCACAACCAGCTCAAGGGTGAAATACCACAAGGAACACAGATTACCGGGCAAGCTAAATCTTCATTCGAAGGGAATTCAGGGCTTTGTGGTCTTCCTCTCCAGGAAACTTGCTTTGGGACTAATGTCCCACCAACACAAGAACCTCCGGAAGAAGAAAAAGAAGAAGAGGAAAAAATGTTGAACTGGAAAGGTGTGGCAATAGGGTATGGACCTGGAGTGTTGCTTGGACTTGCAATATCACACCTCATTTCTACATACAAACCAGAGTGGTTCGTCAACATAATTGGTCCAAACAAGCGCAGAAACCGTTAGGAATATTTTCAGTTTGAGTTTTATCCTTCAATGTATGTCAAGTGGTTGATGATCCCTCTTGTGTGGGAGTGTCTATTTATGTTTGTATATCATTATCTGATGCTTCGTTTCTATTTTGTTTCCTATAAAGTAAGAATGGTGAATGTTTTGTAGTCAATTTCATGTGCATCTCTCTTTTATTTTCTACTGAGTAAAATGGAAAAAGCCAGGAAAGATGGTGAAATGCGGTCATATTGGGGCTTATTGATATTCAAATATTAGATCGATCACATTCCGATAAGAAGAAGCCAAGAAACTGTTGAGACCTAATATAAAGACAACTAATAATAGTATATTAAATGGACGTTTTGTATAGAAATCTTTGTGGTTGGGTCACTTATTAATTTGGAGTTTGAGTGAGATTTCTGCCTTTCAAGTTTCAAGATACTACAAATTATTGATTGTATATGAAACTGTTGGAACTCAATTTAACACATGTGTTAAAATTAGAGTTGGTTTGAATGAGAAATGTTTGTACTAAGATTGTTGCTTTAATAGCACAAAATGGATAATGTGGAGAAGTCTAACAAGGTTGCTAACCTTAGGCAATTATATAAAAATGTGAATCTATACTAAACCAAGCGCGCGCACCAAGTTGAGTTAATGTAAACTCGGACTTGAGTTCGGTTTAGATAACATTTCGGGTATATGGATCATGATCCAGCAACCGATATTTTTATGTCAAAGTTTTATTTTATGTAATTGATCACAACATAAACAAAAATTTTGATTATAAAAATAAACAAATCTTTTAGAGAATAAACTTGGTCAAAAGTCATTAATTCTTGTTAAGAATGAGACTTGGTCACCAAGCTAAAAAGTCTCTTTAATTTATGATTAATTTTTGTGGTTAATGCAAAAAAATAATTCAGTATTTATCTCCACTAAGACCAAAAACGTTTTTGGCATCTTTCCTAAGCTATATAATGTTTCTTCTCATTCCACTAATAAAAACGGTGAAAAAAGTGAACAACAACAATCTCTTCCACTCTTCGCTTGATTTATTTTTCATTTTTTAATGAAAGTACACATAGAATGAAAGTTTGCTAGACTTCTTATTCAAGTGATGTGAATAGAAGAAAGATGCAGTTTTATCCTGGGATTCTAATCGCCATACAACCGTCATACTACGGGGCTTTTTTGAATTGTGCCCCTTTGTAAATTAAGGTCCTACAAAAGCTACCCTTTCAACAGAACGAAACGGCAACTTATAGTTACCAGGAGCGAGAAGCAATGGCAATAGGTTATGCTCTGGGAGTCACAATAGCACAAGTCATTGTTTCATAGACACTGGAGTGGCTTATCAAACCTCGAAACTGTTATGATTGTTTCGGTTCTGCATTTTATTCATTACTTGGTGGCGTTGTATTTTTTTTACAGCAAACATTCACAGACTCATGTAGACTATGTAAACCAAGGCGGCAATTCGGCATCCATGTGTACGACGAAAAACTGTTGGTTCCGAGCACTGCGTGCCAAGCGATCCGCCTTTATGTTTTCCGTCCTAGGTACATGAACGATATCTGAGTTGGTGAAGCTTCTTTTCAAAAGCATAATGTCTTCTAGGTAGCTTTCAAATGCTGGTCATTCCTCTGGTTCTGAAACCATTTTCACCAATTGAGAACAATCCGTTGCAAACGTCATCCGAAACTGTCTTAAATTCTTCACACATTCCATTGCCCAAATTAATGCTTCCATCTCCGCATGAAGAGGGGAGAGACATGCCCTTACTTTCCTTGCCCCTAACAAACCATCAAACTCCGGTAGCGTGTTGAACCAGTCTTGCCCTGAAAATAAGTCATTATCTTTCTAAGAACCGTCTGTGAAACACCATATTCCTGTAGTCCCTTAATTAGATCTTATTTGTACTTCATGTACCAACCTAGGATTATTGATAACATGTGCCTCAGCCCAAAGTCTTGATTCCAATTCTGCTAAGTTAAGTGTTTCTCTCGGATCAATATTAAGATTACTGAAAACTTTATTATTTCGGTCCTTCCAGATGTACCATAATATCCATGCAAACTGATGATCTTCCATTTTTGGATTAACTCTCCAAAATAGATGGTCCATGTTAGCAAAAAGTGAGCCCATAGGAAAAAATTTGGATTCGATGGAATCTTGGATAGTGCCCACACTTGACGTGTCGGGGGGCATTCAAAGAACACATGATTTATTGATTCCTCCGAATCTCCACACCGTGCACAACATGTATCTCCTTGTATTCCTCTCGCTTTTAGATTTTTTGTTACCGCTACACAAACTGTCAACAGTTGCCATAAGAAATGCTTTAATTTTGGAGGACACTTCACTTTCCAGCAAAATGCCTTAAGTATTTCCACATTTGGTCCATAAAATTCTGGTGGTTTTTCCTTATCAGGATAGATCCTTTCTACTTGATACCCTGATTGTACCGTGTATTTCTCGTTATTAGTGAAATGTCATCCATTCCTATCTTCCATCTGATTCCTACTCAAAGGAATATTTTCAATCATTTTTGCATCTTGGGGTTCCAGCAATGTCCTAATGGCCTGTAAATTCCATGTTCGGGATTCCTGATTAATGAGAGAATCCACTGTGAGGTCTGGGTAACTATTATGAAAGTTTTTGTTACTTGATCTCAGGCGATTGGATGGGATCCAAGGATCATTCCATACTGAAATAGATGACCTTGTTCCAACCATTTTGATTAGTCTTTTACAAACCAGAGATCTAGCATAAGTAATACTCCTCCAACCATATGACGGGGAGTATGAGCGAATCGGTTCCAGGGGTGAAGCATTCTTGAAATACTGTCCTTTGAAAACTCGAGAGAAAAGAGTATTTGGTTTCTCGATCAGCCGCCAAAATTGCTTTCCAAGCATCGCCGTATTAAAATCAGTCAAATCCTTTAATCCTGCCCACCATTATCCTTATGTACACATAATTTATCTCATGATTTCCAATGCATCCCTCTTGTGCTTCCTCCTGGACTCCACCAAAACTGAGCTACTGCACTCGTTAGTTTCTTAACTTTAGCTTTCGGTAACCGATACATAGACATCACATGGTTTGGCAGGGCTGTGATCACCGATTTAATAATCACCTCTTTTCCCCCCTTGGTGAAAAACCAAAATGTCCAACCATTCATCCTATTATTCAGACGATCTTGTACAAAACCAAACACTTGTATCTTTGATCCTCCTAAACTCTCTGGCAAGCCTAAATAAGAACCCATTCCGCCTCGGTTCCGAATTTCCAAAATATCTCTCAACTCTTGACGGCTGGATTCATCAATCTTATGTCCAAATTGAATCGAGGATTTCTGAAATTAATTTGTTGCCCTGAAACAGTCTCATAATCCTTTAATATCCTCAGAATAGTTGGACACTCTTCTTTGTTTGCCTTGCAAAAGAACAGACTTGGTGGCGTTGTAATGAAGCAATTTTTTTATGTTTTTTTCTTATATATTTATCAATGTTATTAGGTGTTTTTCTGCACATAAAAAAAATTTAAAATATTTTTTTAACAGATAAATATAAATTATATTTAAAATAAAATTTTATTAATATTGTAAATTTTCTTTTTCTTATCAATATTTAATATAAATTTGATTTATTAAACATAAAATTAAGACAAAAATAAGTTTGTTTATTTTAAATTATATTTAAGAATATGAATGTATATATTTAAAATTATAATCTTAGAAAAAAATTTCTATCTATTTATTTTAATTAAATATATTAAATAAATTTGTAAAAAATTACATAATTATCAAAAATTAATATTAAATAATATTTATAAAATTTGTAGATATATATAAGAATCTAACTATTTTACGATTAAATTTTTATAATTTCTAAAAAAAATTATACATATTTTTGAAAATTTTAGTAACAAAAATTTATAATTTAAAAATATATAATTAAATGATATTTCAAAATTTCTAATGCTATATTTGAATATATTTTATTTAATAATGATTTATGAGTTATTACTATATTCTAAAAAAATTCCAAAAATATAAATCGACATTAAATGTAATATATAAGTTATTATCATATTTTTAAAATTTTACCTAAATATAAGTTAACATTAAATGTAATTTTTCATGTTACGTTAAGCTATAAGTCATATCATTAATTTTAGTAATCATGTCATATTATTTTTGAGAAAATAACTATAAAAGATGATATATGGTAAAATCATTTCTTAAAGTATAGGGGATGTTCTGATTAATCTATACATATCTCTATTCATTATGCCTTCATGTTCTCGATGGTAAAGCCTGTCTCAGTTACAACAAAAGAAACCTGATTAATTTTGTATACGAAAACGAAGCAGAGAGTGAAGAAAAACAGAGGTTAACAACATGTTACTTTTTCAAGACTACAAAAATGCAACCAACAGGGAGATTTTCTGAATTCAGAAATGTCCTTAGTGGTGCTTGAGGGAAATAAACCCAATACGGCGATCCGGGTTCAAACTCCATTGGCCACACGAATATGAGCTATGCTTTCGGCTCATTTGAAAAGAATCTATTTGTGGACTGTACCTCCACTCGGGGATTAGGTCAATGTCTTTAATAGACCCGGATTTAATCTTTTTTTTTACAAAAAGAAAAAAAGATAACTGAAAGCTAAGTAAAACAAATTCATCACTTCACTGAGAAAACAAAGTTAACTAGACTGGACTTCTACAGAATAGGGCTAAAAGCAGAGGATTAAAACATATCTCAAAAATGAAGGAGCAATTCGATTCTACCACTCTGGCATTCTCTATCAACAATCTGGAAGGAAGTATTCCTAGCAAATTCGATGTTAGTACATCGCTTCAGACATTTGAAGTTGGATATAACCAGCTAACCGAGAAGCTTCCAAGGCCTCTTGTAAAGTGCTTGTTTGTAAAACAGCAAAAATTAATGATACAGTTCCTTTAGCCTCCACCAACTTAATATATTAACTCCAAGCAAAAAACTAAACTTAAAAATCAGAAATAAATATTCGAAACTTAATATATTATATATATTCAACTTCGTGTTTATGGTGATGTGAAAATCCGAATAAAACCTAGAAGGGGCAAATTCAAAAAATTTAAAATTCGATCTGAATCCGACATATACTGCCTATTTCTAAAATTTATGAACACATGACACATATGACATATCTATCAATATATATATAAAAATGTTTGTCTTCTTACCGTTGTGCCACCTCAGCATCCAAGTCACAAAGTCGAGTCCTGAGAAGCCGATACGTGTTTGGTTCAGTCAAAACGCCGCACTTCATTTAATTTGAAAATTTAATAGGCTTTTAACCGTATGTGTAAAACTGTATGGTATTGGGCTACAAATTACAGATTCTGTGTGAGGTCCGTCAGCCTATTCTTGGAAACCCTAGATCTAATGCAGCCAAAAAGTAATGTTTCTCTTTCCCTTTTTTCTGTGGCGACTGCAACTACTGAACTTCTCCTAAATCTCTGAAACGGTTCGAGTTTGTGCTTTTTCGTGATAACTCCCCATCAATTCGGTCACCCATGATGAGGTCTTCAATCCCTTGCTTACGTCAGTGAGTTGGTGTGTTTTCGGATATAAATATGTCAGTATTTTTAATCTCAAAATCATCTCTTAGGCTTCTTTCTTTGCTTCCATCTTTGGATGAAAACGACACATGCCCCAAAGAAATGAAGACTTGGCGTTTAAAAGGAGCTTCATTAGAGATTGAAGGTGGACCATCAAATCCATCTGAATCAGCAACATTAGGCTGTGTGGTGGTGTGACTGCGATGCTTTTTTGGCTGATTTTTGCTTACGGAACTGCTCCAGCTGAATCCCATGAAAATTAACACACAATCTCATTTCTAATAATCATGGAAAATTTCAAGTGATTCAAAGATTGAACAAAAGAGGCATCGATGATAAGATGATCCAAATCTACCTTATGACGTCCAGCTTCAGCGACCTCCTGCCTCTGTCTAACCTGATCTGATTCCATTGAAATCAAATCTTTTTTTCTTTTTAGTTGGCATTAAACCCATTAACTGATGCCACTATGAAATAGCCGATTAGGGAGATGAAACTCGCCAGTGCACTAAGGAGACGGATCCGAACACAAAGATAACAAAAGGAGATCTGGAGAAACCCAAATCGAGAGAATTATAAAAATATTTAAATCAGGATGTTCGATTTGGAAGAGAAAAAGAAGAAAGAAAGAATATTATATATTAATTTTGATTTCCTTACTTTTACGCCATATCTCTCTCATAATAACATTCTCTTAGATGCTTCGAACCTTTCTTTGGCCGGTTGTATGCAACTTTTTTTTAATCATTTTCTACTCATTTTTTCATGAAGGTAATTTGACCCACCAAAAGAAGAAAAAAGAATTCTATCTAAGTAGTAAAATTCATTTTATACAATGTAAACCTATTGTTTCATCTCGATCAAACGAAAAAATCGAATTTAAACATAAACAACCATATATTTTCTTCCAACCTTTTAGTTTAGATTTTTTTCTATCTTATATCTGAATATTTTTTAAAGTATCTATAAATTACTAAAGTTATTAAAAAATATTTACTTTGAAAATTTTGTGAGCAGTGATTAATTTTATTTTGTTATGACAAGATATAAATGATTATAAAATCATATAAATATAAAATTTCATTTAATAGATATTCAGAATATATATATATTATTTAAATTAAACTACATAAAATATAAAATACTTAAATATGTTAATTTAGAAATTGCATTAACAAAAAAAATTGTATTAACAAGTATTGAAACCTTAATATTTTATTTCAAATTTGTATTATTTTTTAGAAATGAAAAATGTTAAAGAACATACAATGCATTATTATATAACATCCAAAGACAACTATAATATAGAATTTTTACCACGACACATAATTTGTTAATAACTATTTTGTTCAAGAAAATAACAATATTAAGCAAATACGATTATGACCATTGTTCAAAATTGATTATATATATTTGAAATATAGGTGGTACAAATAAATCAAAATATATGTAGGACAGGTTGAAGAAAAAAGTTCAAAAAAATAAATGTTCTACGACCCATAAAAATTACATAATTTTGGTTCTAAAGCCAAAGTAAAATTTAATTCGTGTATCTTCAACAATTATTTTACATTAAACATAAATAAGAAAGATAAAAAAAATATTCAGACCATAACTAAGATTTAATTCATTACTTTTTTGTTTAGCTCATATATTATACATAGGTTTTAATAATAAAAATAGCAAGTTGTTTTTTGAAACATCTAAAAAGAAGCAAGTTTTTATTATTAAAAAAATTCGTTAAACAAAACAGTGTAAATAATTTTAAAATCAACTAACTGCATAAATGTTTATAACCCATATCTATATATACATATATAAAAATATAAATATCAGACATATAACAAAAAATATAGAAAAATTCCGGGCGTAGCCCGGGTCGGCCCTAGTCTAATAAAAAAAATGAACAAATATTCATCGAAAATATCCCACAAACTCGTTTTACTCTTCAACTTCTGTAACAATAAGAAAACAAAAATAAATAAATTATTACAAATCAGCTGAAAAATCACATTTTGAATAGCTTGACACAACAAATCAGCTGAAAAAATCACATTTTGAATAGCTTGACACAACAAATCAAGTTCAGGTCACTCACCAACACAAACAATTTTGTCTTTATAAGAGTTGAATTCTTTTCTTTTCCTTTGCTTTCTCCATTTCAAGTTGTCACCTCCTTTTAGGCAATTGAAATGACTTCTTAAGAAACTGATTAGCAACACGGTCGTTTCTATGACAAAGAACCCTCAAGATAGTGTTCGGATCAGACCGGTTCCACCTTCCTGTAGTCGGAGGCATCGGTAGCTTCTGTTTTGACCCAACCATCCCCATCCCACTTGTTTCACACGTCACAATACTAAAATCTTCCATAAGTTGTTCTGTAGGTTGACTCATCAGCTGAATCACACCTTCCACAGTCTCCGCATCTCTGTCAACAATATCCTCAGGTATCAACCCTTCACCACAAGTGCAAAAAACCCTCTTCAAGCTCTCGAAATCTTCCTCGATCAAACTATGATCCGATCTGTAAAACACTCTCGAAAACCCTCCAGCGAGCAAGACCATCAAGAACGCTTCGAAAGACGACTTCATAACCTCCCTCATCGCCAGCGCTTGAGCACGGTCCGCAAGAATCGCTGACATTAGCGTTAAGTTCTGTTTCATGATCCGCAAAGCCGGTCTGATCCTCGTGTTCGCGACTTCTCCTACGTAAAGACTCTCGTAGAGAACAGAGTTCGAGTCGAGGAAGATTAGTCTGTAAGCCGCGACTTCTGAAACGTGCTGGCAAGCGGATTCGATGCCAGCGTAGGTGAAGTCGAAGTAGGAAGAAGAGTTGTTGTTTCGGTGGCGGTAACGTTTTCGGGTTGCGGGGAGTACCCTCGGGTTCAGAGAGAGTGTTTTGTTTAGTGAGTGGATATGTGAGCTTAGGAAATGTAGTGTGTTGAGACGAATGTAAAGACGTTGCGTCCCGCGGCTTGTGGATGGGCGTGCATGGTGGCCGTCGGATAACGCTGGTGCAACGTGGCTGAAATCTTCTCTGACGGCGGTACAGGGTGTAGCTCTCTTCCATAGTTTAAGAAATCCTGAATCTCTGTTGCATCTTGTAAGAGGAGGTAATGTAGGAATGTAACTCTGTCTCGAACCTGAAATAACCAAACATTATAGATTAAGCTTTGAGATTTATACCCAAACAGAACCAAAATTTTAGTTTTTTGGTTTAAAATCGGTTATGAATTCGGTTATGTTCAGTAAGCTATTCGTTTTTTAAAATCAGTAACCGAAAAGAAATAATAGAAAAACCACTCGAAATAACCAAAAAAATTGAGTTTCTAACAAATTTAAACCGAAATTTAATAGAAACAAAATATTAATTTCTGCATAATTTTTAAAAGCCGAGATAACCAACCCGGATCGGACGGAACAAAACTTTCCAGTTCAGTTTGATGAGATTATGGCCTAACCGAGCTAACTGAAAACCGAATTCTCCAACCCAAATTAACCGAATAAACTAAAACCACAAGCCTAGCTAGATAGTCAAATTAAATTGTAGCTGCGTTTTTCTTGAATTTAAAAGATGTTATTTGATTTTGAACTTACCACAAGATGCAACAAAGGTAGTGTATTCTTGGAAAAGTTGTTCCAATCCTTCAACAAGATCATGAACTAGATCCTCTGTAATCCCAATGGGGATTTCGAAGAACTCATCAATTATTTCCTTAGCTAGCTTCATCAACTCTCCTGCAGATTGTGCGTAAGGTTCTGATTTGGACTTAGGGTTCCATGTCTACAAAACAAAAGAATGCAACCACACAATGTAAGTTACAAAAAGACACAAAAGTAACGTTTCAAAGTTTTGCAAGTACTATATCTCTAAAACTTACTTCAGTTTCTTTTGCTCTAAACAAACATTCTTGAACTCTCTTTAGATTCTCTTCAATCCATTGCCTCAAAAGCCGCAAAATAATCGAATCAACTTCATAAGGAACCATTTCTTGAACCAACCCTTTTCCACCGTCATCGAATTCTTCTGAATCTTCAGCCACCATCTGCACCAAAACCTTCTCTAGCTTCCCTGCCGTTTGCAAAACCTCAACAGTATCTCTTGAGATAAAAAATCTCCCTGCCAAATACTGCATCAAGATCGAGCCATAGCATTGGTGAAGCGACACCGAGGCAACACCTGCAGCGACTGAGTGCCATCTCTTGAGTATTGGACTGAAACATTCACGTTCTCGTAACGCTAACTCCTCTGTTTCCTTAGCTAGATGTAGTAGTGTTGCAGCCGCTTCTTCTCCTTCCTCTGTAGCTAAGATTTTAGCCTTTGTGTTCTCTATCACCTACAAAGAAAAAGATTACATAACCTTAAAAGAACATAAATAGTCATGTTTATTAATTTATTGAATATTAATTTATAGAATTTCTAATGTACCTTAGAAAATGCGGTTTTAATAGACGCTCTTATGTAATAATCCACACGGTCTCCTGAATAATCAATTAATTTAACGTCGCCTTTCCCTTGAGAGATTGTCACATCCTCTCCCAAGATTTTTGATGATGATAACGCTAATGGGAGAAGATTCTCTATCAACCCCACATTGCCTCTTTGGAAATAGTCATGGTAGCTTAACAATCTATAATGAAACCAAAACAACATTTAGGTTTCACACGTTTTAAATCAGTAACTTGTACAGCAAGAAATAATCAAATACCTTTTCTCGGTCCATCCTTGCATAGAGGCTAATACTGAGGTCAGTAGTTTTACATAGAGAGCTTCGCGGTCAAGTTTCTTTGCGTCATTAGCAACTTCAGCCAGCATAGCGTGTGATGCGCCTAGCAAGTCAGGTTCCATTTGTGACGTTACTACGTATTGATGAAACAAAACCCAAGTGAAACATAGATTATGCACTGGTCTTGTGATCCCTAGTGTTGACCAAGTTTTCTTCATTAGTTCTAGCATCTCATCGATTTCATCTAGCACCAATGTCTCATCCCTTACATCGAATATCGACTGCAATAATGCTACGTAAAGATGAATGCTGAGAGGGAAACCATCAGCCCAGTGACAAACATCGGATGGGTTTCCATTAGTGCTGCGCCAAGCTAAAGACACGATTACGTTGCATAGTGTTCTCATTGTGTCTGAGGTTTTGCTTGTGTCGATGGGTTTGTTCTCGCTTTGTCTAACGATTTCTCTTAAACGCATTGCGTAGTTGTTGGTTTTGTCTAGAGGAATCGATGGGTGTAGGAGAAGACCAGCTTCAAGAACTTTGAGTTGTCTTCGTTGCCAGAGCTGGTACTCGGGACCATCACCGAACTCTGATGTTTTCAAGTGTCGGAGAAGCTCTAGCGGTAAGATTATCGTCTCTGCTCTTCTACCAGTCTGAAAATAAAAACCATTTTAGGTTACTATTATATAGCATCAATTGGTAAACATTAATTAATTGCGGAATTGTGGAAAAATAGCTAATTGATAGAAAAAGTTTAAATATATGGAATAAAAATTATAAAATAATTTACTTCTCCAACTGGGTAAATTTTGCAGAAAAGTGAAAAATACATTAGACTGATTAAATATTTTTGTCAAAAAAAAACATAAATGCAAATCTGCATTTTCTTCATTTATTCCACAAATATTTGGTTGATTGGCAAAATACTTATGGAATCGTCTTTAAACACAGTTATGCAGATTACCAATCAGGCCCCATATCATTTCAACTTGTGCATTAACTTGTACAAGAAGCAACCAAATGGATCAACTTACTTGACCAACAAGCGTTCTCAACAAGGTTTTTCGAAGCCGGCTATCACTCTGTTCTGTTACCCTCATTTGTTGCCTCATAATCTCCGCCGAAGTTAACGGTCTTCTAGGCCGAGTAGGCTGAACCGTCAAGAACCCGGTTCCGGGGCTAATGTTAATGTGTCCTGAGCCACTTCCACCACCAGGTGATAACGAGTTTGTCCCGGCTCCTCCAGCCACTCCTATCGTAGACATTCGCCTAGACGGTGACCTTTTAAGCATCTTCAACCCTAAAGCCCGTTTAACCCGGCTTGTAGGGGTTGTCACCACCTCTTTCCTCCCTGAAAACCCAAACCCTGAACCAGAGCCACCACCATTTGATCCTCCTCCTCCTCCTCCTCCTGCTTCTCCATGATTGTCGTTGTTGTTGTGCGTAGAGTAGAACGTGAGAGCAGTCCTACCACCAAAACCTGGTGATGACCGACAAGCCGTGAAGAAGATCTCGTAAGCCGTCTCGCGGATATCATCAGGTTCAAGACCGTTGAGCTTCCCGAACGGCCAAAGAAGGTCGGTATTAGGACAAAGCACCGTGGAACCACCTCCCATGTTAGAGGAGGAGAGGGGGTGGAGGGAGGGAGAAGTTTTGGACAGGATTTATGAAATTAGATTTTGTCCAAAATGAGAGGAAAGAGGGAGAGAGATGACATTTCTAGTTTTAAAAATAAGGCAAACGCGTGAGAAACAAGAAACAAGAGGAACATAGAAGGAAGTGGTAGAGGAAGGAGACAAGTTGGAAAAACGGTAATCTACAGCAAATTTTTCTGTGCTGTGGAATGTTGAGAGAGGATGTGAGTAAAATTAGGAATATACACAAGATAATACTATAATTAGCAAATCTTCTATTTATAGTAAATCTTGTCCATCCAAATCTCATCTGTAAACTAAATCATATATCTGTGTAGTAGAAAAGATGTGTAATCCTCCTGTAACAACACACACGCAGACATGGAGAGGCTAGTCATGTATGCAATCTCAAAGTGGTTTATTATAGCTACGGTTACTGCTACCAGTACCAAGAAGCTTTTGTTATAACACACACTTTTCTTAGACCCCAGTGCACACCCAGCAAAAATGTTCACCTTAACAGAGGAGATGATGAAGCAAGAATCTTGAAGGAATATTCAAAAGAATAAATGAAACAAAGAAAGATGAATAGTGGATAAGTTATTGTTAAACACAAACACTAGCATAGAGAAAAGAAAAACGTTCCAAAGCAACAAATATAAATAAGCACACTACAACTTCATATGAAATACTAAGTACGACTCAGCATCAAGAGTGCCTGAACAACTTATTAAGAAACTAACAAAATAGATAATCCAGGTCAAGGGCGGCATCCTTAAAGAGGAAAGAGGAGTTTGAGGAAAAGACCACAATGTAGTAGTCTTTCTTTCTTCCTCCAATCACTGTTGTAAAGCTTGATTACCGCTTCCATAACCTCCACCATAACCACCTTGCCCGTTCCCTTGGTGATTCCCATATCCTCCAGAGCCATCTGAAACATCAGCATAGCCACCGCCAAGGCTGTTAGGCCGCCCACCGACTGCACCATAACCAGATGGAGCTCCATAAGAAGAATCATTTGCACCATACCCATAACCTGCAGACGCACCTCCTTGACCCATCACTGCTGAACCAGGACCACCAGAACCGCCCCACGGAGCAGCAGGAGCATTTCCATATCCCACGTTACCGTAACCAGACGGCGCTTGACCTCCCCAAGAACTTCTTGGACCACTTCCAAACCCAGCTCCAGGGACACCAGGGTTCCCATAAGGCGCACCAGATGGATTCCCATACCCTCCAAACCCTCCATAACCCACACCGTTGCTTCCATAACCATAACCAGTAGTACCATACCCAGAACCACCGTAAGGAGGATAACCGCTTCCAGCGTTTTGAGGCGGCATGTATCTACTCGAATCAACACGACCCTCGTATCCACCTCCACCATATCCCGAGAAACCACCACCCCCACCACCTCCAACAACTCCAGGATTAGCATCTTTAGGAAGAGCTCTTTTAACTTCCACTTGTTTACCGTTCAAATCGTGGAAAGTCTTGTGCAAAACAAGGTCAACAGAATCTTCAGAATCAAACGAAACAAACCCAAAACCTCTAGGACGTTGCGTGGTCTGGTCAATCATAATCACCGCATCGCTCACGGGGCCGTAAGTCTCGAAGTAGGCTCTAAACTCATCTGATGTCAACGCAGGAGGCAAACCTCCCACGAATATCTTCTTGGTCCTCACGCTAGCTCCACTATCAAAACTCCTAGACGCAGCATTAAAACTACCCCCTGGTCTACTACCACCAGGACTCTGCTCTTCTCTAGACATTGCTCTCTTCACATCAACCTAATACCACAAAAATTAAAAGTTTAGATTTTTATGATGGTAATGACAATAAGATTCGAAAAACTAGAGAAACCCAATTGAGAAATAAGTGCAAATTCGAGTTTTTAATTAAAGAAAGTTTAGAGCTTTTTACATCTCTGTTATCGATATGGTGCTTGCTCTGAAGAACCCTATCAACGACGGCGGGATCGGAGAAGGAAACGAATCCGAATCCTCTCGGACGACCTGTAGCTTTCTCTCGCATCACCGTCACCTGCAAAACCTCTCCGTAATTGCTGAAGTACTCTCTCAGGAGATTCTCGTCGGTGTCCCATGAAATCCCGCCGATGAAGAGCTTTCCCTGATCTGATTCCATTGCTAAAACCTAGATTCGAATCTCCCCGGCGAAGAAGAGGTTCCGAGAAAATTAGGGTTTGTGGGATGGTGGATGACGGGTACGGAGATGTAGTCAACATCGATATCTCCTCTGTCGTGATCGACGCCATGAACAAGAAATACTCCGACCGTCCTCAGCTCAAATGTGCGTCTCTCTCTGTTACTATAATCCAATTCGAGGAGAAAGTTGTGGTCTTTTTTTATGTGTGTTGATGATCATGTGAAAAAAAAAAAAAAAAACAGATTTAGAAAGTAGCTAGCTAGCCAATGGGGTTAAAGAGAGTGAAAGAGATTTGTTCAAATTTTATTTTATTTTTTTTATTTATTACTGAAAAGGCTTCAATATATGCAAAAGTAGATATTTAATATTTTGACAGAAGAAGGAAGTAGTAGATATTTTTGAAAAGTTATGAAAAAAGGGTGTAGATATTTTTTTACTTGGTTTTCCCGTTTGGGTGATGCGGTAAATTGAGCAAGAACATCGGACGGTGTACGGTTGTGTAGCGGTGAAAATCGGATGGTCAGTATCACGTTGCAGAGAATCCAGAGATGGTTCAAACTTCGAACTAAACAGTACATTAGACAGACTGCAGTGATGACTTTTTGTTAAGAGAATGTGGATCTCACGTGAGATGTTTTAAAGAAGAACATCCGTTCACTGACCTCGTTGTTTGTAGTCGTTGCAGATCAATGATGATCTATTAGACTATTACCATTCGACCCAAAATCAGCACCAATATGATGAGCAATATAATATATTAATTTGATGTGATATTAGTAGACTGGGAATAGAATTGTGTGTTTTCTGTAATTAAAACTCTTTCTGATTTTTTTTTAGATGAAATTTATCATTTTATATTGTTTCAATGCATAATTTATTGATTAACAATAATAATAAACTATAGACAAGCCCGGCTCATCATTATTTGGACCTCTGGATAAATTTTTTTTTAAGTTTTTAATGTTCATGTTTATTTAAAATTTAAATTTATTTTAGAACTTTTTATCAACAACATCTTTATAAAATATTTTATAAAAACAAATTATATACATGTAAAAAATTTTAGGGCCCTTTCTAAAGTAAATTTAATGAATATTTAAAATTTTCTAAATAAAAATATGTATATAAAAAAAATATTAAGCCCTCAGCTAACAAGTAACGGGGAGATACGGGTTTGGGCAGCAGTCGCACCACTTGTCCCTCCACATCAATCGGCCCTGTCTATAGATCTTTTGAAATGTTATTGGTTGAAAGTTAATAAAACTATTTTAGTTTAAAATATGTATACATTTATGATTGAGCTAGTTTTTTTAAAAAAAACTTATACATTTATAATTTTGTCAGAAATTATGGACAGTTGTATATTCAAGTTTTTGTACAACTTTTTTTTTTAATATCTGTTTTGTTTTTCCATGTAATTGATAAATAATTGGTAATAATGGATTCTCCAGAAAATTATACAAGAAAACTATACTAACTACCAAACATGACTAAAATTTTATAGGTTGTAGTTGACTAAAAAGTGTTGATGTGATGTGCTTTTAAGTTTATAGATATTTTAATTTTTATAAACAGGTTTGAACTTCGAAACACAATAATTTTAAAAAACGTAAAATCAAAGCATTGTTGTAATCTTGTCAATACTTATATAATATTTAAAAAGATATGAAACATGTCAATACTCACATAATATCTAGAAGGATCAAGGATAGATGTTTCATATGAATGCAAATACTAACTATAAAATAAACAAAATTTGGATGTAATATTTAGATGTTGTATCTAGATGATATACAGTGCCGGTACGGTATTAATTGGCGCATAAAGTACTTTATAAAAATTATGCCCCTTAATAATATTTAATTTTGGTATTTTTTAATTATTTAATCAGAATAATACATGGTATATTAAAAATTAATTTGTTTATAAAAATAAAGTATATAACTATCAGTTTTTTGTTTTAAAAGTAAATTAATGATCACACAATTATTCAACTATTTTGAAAGAAAAATCGGAAAATCGTTGATATTTATATCCTTTATTTTGTAAAACATATTAAATTTTAATATATTTTATAATTATGTTACCTGTCATTCTGTATGAAAATTCTAACATCTCAACCGTTTTTATAGTTTCTTATGACAATATTCTCAACATTAACGTTTCCTATATAGATTTTATATCTATAAATGAAAAACAGTTATAATTTAATCAAATCAGGTTAACATTACTTTTAACTCGTAAAGTTTTGTTGAATTTTCAAAGAATTCCAGAGAGAGCGTAATCTAATATACGATAGTTATGTTTGATTAGATTTTAAAAAGTCC
>NC_027751.1:47722425-47819927 GCF_000695525.1 Brassica oleracea var. oleracea | reverse complement strand
CGTCGGAATGCACCGAGGAACACTCTACGTCGGAAGTGTCCGAGGAACGTTCTCCGTCGGTACGTAGTTTTTCCGATGAACTCTGGTCTCGTGTATCCGCATCGTAATATCGTCGGAAGTTCGTCAGAATGACGTTTCTCGGTATTCGTCAGAAAGTCGTCGGAAGTTCTGACGAAATTCCGACGAATTTTTTTTTCCGACGAAACGATACCGACGGACGGGTTCGTCAGAAATTCGTCGGAATCGGTTTATTCCGACGAATTTCCGACGATTTCGGCCATCAGAATCCCCCTGTTTTCTTGTAGTGATCTAATATACGATATTTATGTTTGATTAGATTTTAAAAAGTCCAAAAAAGTTATAATAATCATAAAAATAATAGTAAAGTTAAGACTTACATGGAAAATGCAAGAGAGTGCAATAAATAATTAGGTTTTTGTTTAATACTTATTTTATAGATAATTAAAAGGAAAAGAAGATATTGTAGAAAACAAACGCTTATTGTAATCATTAATTCATCATGAAAAAGAAAATAAAAGGGAAGGGGGAAAATCAAAAGCCGGAATCGAAACTGCCACTCGTAGGATATATTGATAAACGTTGGCGCCCCTGATATATTGATAAACGTTGGCGCCTAAAACTCATGTTTTATGAGCTTTAGGTCAGGGCCGGCTCTGATGATATATCTAGATGTTTCACCAGATACAGACAGGAACATAGGCCAGTATATGTGATATATATGTAACTAGTGACCTATAGCAATAGAAGGTTTATCGATCGAGAAAATTAGTCATAACTTAGATCTGGATGTCACTCAAACAAATGGTCATACAACTTGGTTTATTCTCTGGTATCACTTTCCCAAAATTACTTAAATAGGCCACAAGGCCCACACTCAGAAGACAACCCATTGAATCTGGATTCTTAGAACAATAAAAATATTTTTTTGACCCAAAAAAAAAAGAACAATTAAAATATTTTTACGAACTATACGTTGTCTTTATTTTTTATTTTTTAATGAAAGTAGTCTTTAATATCAATTCATAAAATTGCCGAAAAATAAAGATTTCTTGTCTGAACATTTTTAATAGGTAATTAATTCCACAATGATCTTTGGTTATGCATAGCAGAAACAAATAAATATAAGCGAAATATGGTTCGGAATACTAAAAAAAATGGTGCAATAACTGTTTTGTATTTTTCTTCTTTAAGCAAAAAACTAGATTTTCAAAGCACGGGAGTATATTTGTTGACAAATTTATTGATATAATTGTTTGTTAACCTATAAACATTTTCGGTTTTCGAGTTTGATTGTGGTTTCTGGTTTAGAAATAGGGTTTAGAGTTAAGAGGTTGGGATTTGAGATTGAGGTTTAAAATTTTATAAAATAAAAAATAAATATTAAAAATTTGAAAATAAAAATTTTAAAAATAGTTTCAAAAATTATTTTCGAATTACAAAAAGAAAATTTGAAAAAAATAAAGAAAAAAAAATTCAAAAAAAAAATTTATAAAAAAATTTGAATTTGAAAACATATAATCTAAAACTATAAAAAAATTATTCTTTTTAATTTATTTATTTATTTTATTTATTTTTATTTTTATATATATATCTAGGTTATTAAGGTCATTTTACCTATTAAATGGAACATTTTGGTCATTTTCCTCCTTGTGGTCTATTTTTGTGACTAAAACTTGAAAATTGTCTATTTAGGAGAATTCTCCTTAGAAATATATAAACTATTTTGGTTATATATGAAGTTGAGTTTTGGTTAAAGTGATTGAATATTTTGATATTTTGTGTGTTATGGATATATAAAAATTTCGAATTTTTCGGTTCTTGTTACATTTCTGTTTTAAATCATTTCAAATAATTGAGATAAAATAAAAAATCTTCATATTGTGAATCACCAGTATAATAAAATGGGAGAAAATTTAGAAAATTATTTTATTTACATATCTATTTATTTAAGGTATAAATAATATAGCAAATAATAACAAATAATTTTAATAACATAAAGTTACTATATTCAGAAAAAATGTTATTGTTTTTATTAAAAATATAATTTGTAATGTTTATATTATAAAAAAATTATAATGTCGATATTTTGTATTTTTAAATATTTTAATTTGCTGAAAATAATTAAAATGAGATGCATTATTACTTGATTTTAAAATCACATGCAAAAATGATCAAGTTGGGCGCAAAAACCAATTTAACGAGAAAGCAAAGCAAACATATATCTTATTTTATCTTAATAGACCGAAACTCACTGTCCTCATAAATCTAGTTTATTGTTTAACCGACAAAATCAGATTGATTATTGGAAAAAATGACTGAAAAAGTTAATAAAAAATTTTGTAATTAATTGGAAAAGTGAGGGCATAGTCCTAAAAAGAATTATGCTTTAATCGTATAGATGAACAACGGCAGAAACGCCGTGAGGCTACCGTCAGTCACATTCATCTTTTCGAAACTCCCCAACGTTCCTATTTCTATTCAAACACATCAACGAGGCAACAAAACAAACAAATAAAATAAAAACAAAAATCATCTCTCTTCGTCGTCTTCTCCTCTCAAGAATCGAAAAACCGAAACAGAGGAAACATCACCCACCACCACCAATGGGATGTTTTACTGGTTGTTTCGGTCTCTCTTCCAACACAAAACGCAGAAACTCCACCAGGAAGATCCTTCCTCAGCATCAAGTAACCTCCTTTTCTTTCTTGTTTCTCTCTCTCTCTCTCTCTCTTTCTAACATTTGTTTTCTTGCAGAGAATCTGTAGCTATGAGCCTCTACTCTCTTCAGATCCGTCAGATTCCTTCACTAATGTAGATAGCCCTGAAAAGATCTCGACTTCGAACCTCAGGTCAGTGTTCTTACTCTGTTTTATAGATTCAGATTCACTCATAAAGATGATACCTTTCTGCTCTGAGATTATCTACCTGATGATAACCGGTTATAAAAGGCCAAACCCAAACCGGTTTTAGCAGTTCATTCAACAATGGTCAATGCTCTGTTTCTGGTTCTGTGTCAGGTGTGAGGTGGGTGCAGAGGAGGAGGAGAAAGGAACAAAGAAGACGAGGAAGAGAGTCAGGTTTAACTTGAATGTGCAAACCCTTGAACCACCTCCACCATCAAGATACGAGAATTATTGCAGCGGTGATGATGATGAAGAGGCAAAAGGAGAGATAAAGAGCAGTAGATCTGTGTATCCTTCAAACTATAGATACCATAACTGCGAAGATGAAGATGAATTGGGATATGGAGAGAGTGATTTTGAGGATGAAGACTATTGCACAGATGATGAAAACGACTATGAAGATGACGCTGATGATGAAGAAGAAGATGAGGACCAGGATGTGACTCCTCTATTGAATCCAGTTGAGAATATTGCGCAGTGGAAAGCGGTTAAAGCAAAGCCGGTGAGAGTTAGGCAGCAGCTGATGAAGGAGAACGTTCAAGTGGAGAGTGATGATGATGATGATGATCAAGCAAGACCACTACTGAAGGAGATCATCGTTAATACTAGCCTTGCCGACTGGTTGGTCTCACCGAAGAGTTTTCATGGGAATGGTTCGGCTAAGAGATCACCAATTGTGGACATCACCAACATGGCGAACAGATCAAAGGTTCCACAATGATGCAGTGTTTTGTTTGTTTGTTTTTTTTTTTTGTAGCATTTCTGATTCTTTATGTGTGTGGAGATTGGAGGTTTGTATCATCAGTTTCATTATTCAGATTTATTTTGATAAAGTTGTGTGGTCTTTCAATGTTTTGGCATCTGCTTATGATTTGGTTGAGGAGAACAGTTACTGGAAGCAGAGGAATGGCTGCACATGCTTACAATTGAATTAGCTTGTGTGTTGCAGTAAAAGACATACATAGTTTACTGTCAAAAACCTGTCATCAAATCAAACAGCACTCCCAAAGATCTCCAGCCTCTCTATTGGACAATACAGCAGTAATCTATAATCTATATATACTCTCACTCCTGTGAATGAAATGTGATGATCTGGTATAAGTTTATGTGAGTCTACATCCCTCCTTTGAACTGGCTTCTTGATACAAGTCCTGAGCACAAAGCAGACAAGCCTGCTGGTTCGTCTGTCCTCAAAAAGAACTGATTGCATAAAAAGAAGCTAGATACAAAGGACGAGCTCATTGTTAAAACTCCATGTTAAATGGTGGTTGGTTGAGGACTACATAATTGTGCAGAGGCAGGAATCTGAATCATCTTCATCTGCATCGCTTACTTCACTGCAAGCAAAAATGGAGGCAGTAGTAAGAAATATAAGCGTTAGAAATTTCCGAGCAAAACACACAACAACGTAGGAGAAAGTAAAGTTCTTGAACGGAAGGAAACTATTCTACTGGTCCTATAGCAGAGGAGAAACTACCAGTGTGGAACTTGTACAGTAGTTCATCAAGTGAAACAGAGGTAGTTAGTTCATTATCTTTTTTTTTTTTTTTTTGTCAAACAGTTAGTTCATTATCTCTTGGTGTTTTTGCTAAGTTCAGTTTCCACAAGCCCAAGAATGATGTGATAGTGAAAGCAACGAGCTATATTACAATAGACAAAGGCAATTCTAAGTGTTTTTCATAGACTCATCAACAATAACACTTAGCTAACAAATCAAGGAGAAACAGATTAGCAACCAACCACAAGAATTTCTCTACTGAAACCATTAAACAAAAGGGCACTAGTCAAAGATCCAGAAGACCATTCCAAAATCACAGTATCAGTCAGAATCAATACAAACATAACGTAATGATATTGTTCCCAACTTTGCAAAACAAGTTAACATCTAAGCAGCAGCAGCAGCAGAGGCAGACCAAACAATTGAAAACAAAAAATCACAATACTACAATTCCAAAATTAAAGTGAAAAATATGAAGGAAACAAAAAAAAAAAACAATCAACATAGACTCTTGTTCCTTACCTTGGTTCATAAACCAAAACCTCAGCAAGATTGTCTCCTTTGTTGTCATTCCACTGGACAGTCCTCTTAATCTTGTCAGTACTTCTAGACATCCCTCCTTTCCTAGGAGGCGGCAATAAACACTGTGACTCACTTTCTTCTTCTTCCTCTTCCTCCTCAACCTCACTGCTCTTTAGACTCACAACAATAGCCTTATTATTACTACTCTCACATCCATTGCCTTCTTTACCCTCTCCACAAGTCGTATCCATAATCAAAACAATCTGGAGAAGATAGAAAGATTCTTCTTCCTTTTTTCTCTTTCCTAATTCATGTCAAATACAATCCACCATTAATCATGTAAAGGTTTGAGCTTTAATCCTTCCTGATGCAAAACGAAAACAAGGATAACAAACCCTTAATCACCAAATCAAAAGTAAACCCAGATCAAGAATCGAGATACAGATCGGGAATACGAAACCAAAAACTGAAATAGAGAAAGGCAATGCTTACCTACTCAGTGTCGGCGTTTGGGAGAGAAAAAACAAACTCGAATTTTCTCGGGAAAGATTCAAACTTTGAGAAGGATTAACATAAACAGCAGATCATCTAATCGTATTTCAACAAGAAATCTCAGAACCCATCAATGGCTCTGATCCGATAACGAGAAGAAGAAGAAATGAAAAATCTGAGAGACGCGTTTCTATCTGCTGTGTTGTAATTTTGGATGATGAATAGAATCAACGGTCGAGATTTGACGTGAGGGTTTTGCAGATCAGATTAATGATTTTTGTTTTGGTTTTCTAATCGTTATTATGAGTTTAACATACTTGGGTCCGTTGACTAATCATTTTTAATTAGCTAACTTACAATATTTTAATCACTATATTTTTGTATTTACTTTGCAAGTACAACTGGTTTATCTATAGTTTAATATGCTTTGAATTTGTCATAAAAGGTTGGCAATTTTTAAATTATAGAAAATTTGGCAAAGTAATAATAAATAAAATAAAAGGTAATCAGCAAACTACTATGTTTGTACGTAGAGATTAGTATTTTAGTTCCTTAAAGATTAAGTAGGTTGCATAAAATAGAGCCTAAGACTTGTATTTCTCGCAATAGGAAGTTAATTAATAATTCATGATATATACTTTAGTGGTTGCTTGTTTAATAATTTTTCTTTTGTACATTTTTCAGATAAAAATCGTTAAGGTGCTTCTTCAATTATTTAAATATATTTTAACAGATTTCTACACAAATAAACTATTTAAAAGTCAGGAAACAAACATATTTCCAAATGAGATGTTACAAAAGACAGTGCCGGTATAACATTTTTGGATGGCCTAAGCAAAATTTTAACATATTGTTAATATTTTAATCTAGTATCATATATATTTATAATATAATAAATGTTATATAAAAATTTCTTACACTAGTTCAGCTCGATAAAATAACTTAATTAAGTCAACCATACTATAACAAGGTTAATCAAAATTATAAACTATGTTTACACATAGATAACGTATCAGTGTTTAAACTACCTATATACTATATTTTGAGTATTTTATTAAGTTAAGTATTTGTTTTGAAGTATTTTGGTGTTATTTGGTAGTTTTGCAGGTAAGTCTACTTGTAACAAAAGAGTTTAAACCTGATACAAAAAAAGAAATAAAAGATGTAGAATTATGCAGATATGTCTGAAGTTTAGCAACATATGGAAGATTTTTCACAGTGAGATTGTGCTCAGTTTGGACACAAGATAGAGGAATGATTTCTCTTTCCAATACTATCTTGGTAAGGTCGATTCATCGGTTAAATCAAAAGTTATGCCTGTATTACTGAAAACTGGTTTGTTTGTCAATTTAATACTAGAAAAAATTAGATTTCTTATTTTTGATTTGATTGTGCCTAAAATTCAACCAAGACGTATTTTTGACCTATATCTACTATTTGAGTCGTTTTTAGGTCAAGACTTTTAGGTTTTAAAGTTGTGAAGTGACGAGAAAAACTTTTTGAACCCTTGTTTTTGTCTCTTTTTTCTAATTAAGCATATTCTATCATTGATTTTGTGTTATTTGGTTATGTTGAGTAGCATTATATTTATATTTTAGGGTTTTAAAAGAATTGAAGGTAATGATTTTTAGGATTGTTTGATTAGGAAATATGCATTACAGTTTTTCGCTTGGATTGTTCTTAATGTTTGAATTTGATTGATCACCTAGTTCATGATTTCAGGTTTATTAATTGAATGCAGTGAAAGTTGATTTGACTCCTTTTAAATATTTCATGTGAGCAAGGTGTTTTTAGCCAATATGGGTTGATGTTATTGCGTTTTGTGACCTATCGAAACTCGAACTTGATGTATGTTTAATTTTTTAGGTTGAACGAGAATTAGTTCTCTATGTTCTTAGACATAATAACTGGAGCCAGGGTATTGGAAAGTTTATACATTTGTGTTTTGAATTCTAGAATGGTGCTTAGTTGATTTTTTGATAAATTGTATATATTCATAATCTGATTTCAATGTGATTTTCTTAATGCATGACGCTTTTATTTTATTATTTATATCCGCATATTTAATTTTTGATTAATTTAAGGAGAACCAAAATTCTTTTTTTGCCCTAGCTTGACTCTATTATCACAGACTTATTGTCAAATCTTGATCTTCCTGAATTTTCTTCCTTCTATATTATCCTGATTTGATGTGCACTTGCAGTGTAATTAAAGAGCTAAAATAAGTTATCAATATACTATTAAAAATAATAATAATATGAACAATTCAGATGAAAATATGTTCCCTCGTGATGTATGCCCTAATCTATCTTGTGGTTTGTTTGCCTTCTAGACCGACCCTAGGAAATTATGACCCTCTCAAACAAAATAAAAATGATTCGATGGAGAGACATCGATCCTTTAAGGCATTATTTTTTAAAACATCAGATAGATAAGATAGCAGAACCATCCTTGCAATAATTCTAGTATTTTGCGGTTATACCACTTTAACACTACACAACAATACTCGCAAGCAATTTGAGTTGGATGCGTGCGATGGATGACAATTACCAAGATTATTAATATATTGTGGTCCAGCAACATATTATTAACATATAGCTTTTGCATTATTAAACAAAAAGGTTAAGTTTTAATTGGTTTGCGGTTGGCGTAACTCTCCACAAAATCATATATAATGAAACTGTTTAGATTAGAGGTCAGGAAGATCACCCAATCGCGACAATGACTTATCCACAAGGAGGTCAATTTCACGTTGTTGTGAAACTGCATAATCCTTATCAGTCAATTTCCACAGCTTCTTATCAACCGTATCATACACCTTTCGCACGATAAAACCTCTGCCTCTCGGAAGTTGCTTATGATCTGGAACAAAATTCACCAGGCATCTATGCATCACAGATTCTACTGGGACCTCGTTACGATGGAAACTGTAGAACAGTTCACGTGTATCATTTACTACCCAGTTTCCACCATCCTTTTTCTTTGCATCTTCTTGACGATAAAACCACTGTCCCAGAATCATCATCCTTCCATAAGAACTGATAAGCATTATACAAAAGTTCAGCAACACGTACACCAGTACCTTGATAATGGCAATATAAGGAATTAGACTATTTTCTTCTGAAAACAACATCACCGTATCCTCCTGTGCAAGAAAGGAATGTCTGAGAGACTAGAAACAAAGCATCCAGGTGCAAAGAGAAAGCATGATCTAAAGAGAATCTAAAAAAAACAGCATCTATGGCTAATTATACAGACATCAAAGTTCCTTCAAAGCCCTGGATTCAGCGATGTAATCACCAAAAAGAAATTAAACAAGGTGCACTCGAAACCCATAATATATTATGCATCATCAATCTAGTTCACACAACTCAACAGCTCGTATCTTTCACCTTTGTACTCGAACTGCCCGTAATGGTTTCTTCTCCTTTCTCCTCTACCCGTAACTTTAACCGGCTCACCAACCGGTTTCGCGTCATCGGGCTTCAGCGGTGTTCCGTCGTCAGGTCTCCTTGAGTTCTCTCCCTGCGACCTCGTCTCCGCTACAAAGTCCTCTTCGGCGTCACTCGAGTACACCTGATCAAACCTCCGACGCGACACCATCTTTCTACCTGTGTGCATAAGAGAACAGAGACAATTAATAAGATATATATTGTTGTTTTCTCAATATGATAGAACGTATAGTATGTATATTCACACACCTTCTTAACTTTTGGGTTTGACAAAGAGGTTAGATACATGCATATATATATATACTAACTTACAGTTTTATAAGCCAAGATTTATTTTATTGCTTAATTATCTTTGACGATTTTTTATGGTCATTTTGGGATATCTTACTAATAAAATAAGATGGTAAAAATTTATTATTTAGGAAATTTTATCAACAAAATTTAAAACTGGTCAAAGTAGTTAATAAAAATGGTCAACTTTCTCTTTTAAGATATCTTATATTTGACCCGCACCGTCCATGCTGATAACTTTTCATTTTATAACTGTTAAGATTGAAAAATTATATAATTTTTATTTATTTTTGTTATTAATCGAATGCATTATTTTATATAAGAAGCTGAAAATTTTGATGAGATTCTTTATAACTTTTTTAATATATTTTGTCATAATTAAAAATAAACATTAAATTTATAATTAAAATTGATTTCTTTTTAGTATCTTAAATGAATTAAAAAAAACTAAAGTTTTTGAATAGCATATTTTGTAAATAGCACCTAAAGTAAATGTTAGCAATATTCTATTATATTTTGTATATAATCATTTTACAAATATATCGCTGTTTAAAATAAACAATTAAATAGGTAATACATAGTTGTAGATATAGTTTAACATATATTAAAAAATTGTATAAAAATATTCAAAAAATTGTATAAAAATATTCAACAATTTAATCCTTTTAAACAGTGAATGATATTTTAACCTTTTAAAATGTTGAATACTATTTTATTTATTTATTTAAATGAAAGTATTTTTTTAAATGTGTTAATTTACCAATTTAATATAATTATCATATTTAATTCATATATTACTTCTATTTTAATATAATATAGAAAATAATTATACAATTTATAAAAAAATAACATATAATTTTATTTTATTTTATAATAAAATTTTAATTTAAATTAATTTATAATAATATTTTATATTAGTTACGAAATTAATCAATTTATTAATTAAAATATTTATTAAGACTTTGTTAGATTTTTCTCAACAGATTTATAATGTAATATATTTATAATTATTAAGATTTTTAAATGTTATATATTTAATAGTTTAATGTAAATAATCAAATAGATGTAATGAATGAAATGAACCTATTATGATTTTTTACGGTAGATAAAAAGTTGTACTTGAAGATATGTCTTCCTTACTTTTGTGATAAGTAAATTTACTAAATAGAATTCTTCTGAATTGAGTACACCAGCTATAATAAGGTTCTCCTGTTACATAAATGTATAAGTTTTCATTATATATGTTTTACTATTCAACAGCAGAAGCTATTAAAATCATTACAAGGATTTCTGAAATACAAGCGTTAATATTAAGTAGTCAATTATAAGAGATGCTAAAGAGTTTGAATTTTCAAGATGATTCACAAGCGATGAACAACAACAACAGACACATCAGGATTGTTTATCATCGAAGTGAACCCTTTTACGTCTTTAAACAAGTTTAGTTTCCCTGTTTTCAATTTTTTTTTTACCTTGTTTTATCTACTTGTTTGAGTTGCATTAACTATGGTTTATATACATAGACCGACGTCTAAATTCTCTTGAATGTTTTCAGCCGAAGAAAATTACGGCGGTGTTTCCAATGAATTTTAGAGACGATTCGGATGT
The DNA here is from genome assembly GCF_000695525.1 of Brassica oleracea var. oleracea. Classification (NCBI taxonomy): domain Eukaryota; kingdom Viridiplantae; phylum Streptophyta; class Magnoliopsida; order Brassicales; family Brassicaceae; genus Brassica; species Brassica oleracea. The sequence goes on along the minus strand of NC_027751.1, from coordinate 47,809,140 downwards.
GGTATATAGTACATGAGTGACGTTTTTAACTGGTACCAAAATGTGAAACAAATGATCTCATTTACGGCTGTCAAATCTCAAAAACGAAACATATCATATGCAATTTAACACGACCCAATATTCTAATTTAGTTTGTCTATTCAAAGTAAATAAACAAGAAGGAGAAACAACTATGCAACTGTACTAAAACAATATATATTGTTTTGAAATTTGAAGTGTTTTCACAGTATATCTTCTCTTTGTTAAATTTATCCTTTTTGTTGAAAACTTTAAATATTGAGTAAGAAAAGGAACTAGTGGAAGTGGGTAGCCAAAAGGAAATGGGAAAGGCACCACAATGTAGTTGGTCACCAGTACCTCCTTTCCAACTTAGACGAGAACCGGTCCAAGACTTGACCACTAATTCTGGTTTTGTCTCTTTTGGTACAATTTCTAATTCCTTTAATCTGTTTATCAATTTCAGCCTCTTTAGTTAGTATTATATACACGAGTTTCAATCTTGTTGTCATTGCAGATATTACTTCACGGCACGTTGAAGGAAAGAGAGTACTAGACACAACGGTTTGGAACTTACTTAATTTTTACGCATACGTTGAATACCATATTAAGGTAAACATAGTGATGACTTCTTCAAAATAAATACCATATATAAAAAAAAAATAATAATAATAATAAAAATAAATAAATACCATATATTAGATTTTGATGTTTATATTCTTGTTACTGAAATTCACAACCTTTTGTTGGTAAAATAGTGTTCGAGAGGGTATATTCAGAGAAGGATGCGAAAAGGAATGGATAGCTTGGTGAAGGTATTTTATTCATTTTACGTACATACAGACGAAATAACAACAAGTTTGATGATAAAATAACTTTTAACTTGTTGTAAATTCTAAGAGTTGATTACATTAAGAAACATTTTTTGACTTTCTATTACACATAGAGACATTTCTTACATGTGACACACTTTGTTGTGAGCCAGCAACAGATTGTGGACAATTTTGTCCTTAATGGAAAGGACACTTGTGGATCAGTGATTTGTGGACGAGTATGCGTGGTTGGATGATTTGTGGACGGGTGATCTGTGGATGAGTGATGAGTAATGTGTGAATATGTGATGTTAATGTGTTTATAGTAACTCTCTGTTTTGATTTCATAAAACTATACAAACAATACGTGGACATGGACTCATGTTACTAAAATTATACCATAAAACGTGGACAGAGACTCTGTTATCTTCAATACAAACACTTGGCTTCTTCAGCTCAATTGATAAATTATCTGCAATTAAACTTCAATCAAGATGAGAAAGAAATGATATTGTAAGTATGAGCGGAGAGAAAAATCAAAGAAGCGTTACCTTTTGTCGGAGAGTAATAGATATTGCATGTCAGAGATTTATGATCTAAGCATTTGCGCTTTGTCATGATGTGGATGAATGTAATTTTGATTAGAGTTGAATTTAGATTTCGAGATGATGAGTGGAATCGAAGGAATATTGTCCATATCCACAACTAGTTTATAATTCTGTTAAGATGTTCATGTCCACAACTAATTTATAATTATGTTATCCCCGCTTTGGTGTCCACGTCCACATTTTGTTTACACATTAATATATATAATATATATATGAACATGAATCTTAAAAGATACAGAATTTTATATATAATTTATTATGATAATTATTTTTGTTTTATATATTTTAAAACTTGAGATAAAAGTAAATAAATACATAAAGTAGAATAAGAAAAATAATAAAATGAAATAAGAAGAGGAGAGAGATTCCCTTTAGTTTAGGTTCATAAGAGTCTTTTTGACAAAATAAAGTGTGTCTCAAGTGATAAGTGTTTTGTAGTGTAATTTGAACGTGAGAATGTGTCTCTAGATGTAAAAAATTCAAATTCTAATTATATAAGCAGCTGCTAAATAACACAAGCCTGGAAGAAGTTCCTCAAAAGTGTATTTTTTTTTTCTTCTGGTTTTGCCTCTTATAAAAGGTTTTTGACTTTCTGTATTAATGTTTTTTACAATTTGTATTTCATACTCTGGTTCATAGAAAATGGAAGATGCAAATACTTTAATTAAGAAGCTTGTGAAGGTTCAAAAAGGCAAACTGATGATGAAACAGAGATGCAAGGAAATGACAAGGAAGGTGAAGATAAGTAGATTCCGGATAAAGATTTAACGGATGTGCTCGTTTTCGATTCAATCAACGGTGGATATCTCTCCCCAAGTTCTCTTCTAACCCCTCAGATAAATCATACACAAAATTGGACTAAGCTATCTCTTAGACATCGAAGTCCCCATATATACATCTATGCATATGCACATATGTATACAACACACACATCCACGTGAGAGTTGTATAAGTCATTTTCTCTAACAAAATATGTAAAACCTCAAGTAAAATATGATGATCTGACAAGTAAACACATGTGATTAAGTGGTTTAGTTTCATTAGTTTAAATATATATAATAGTTACATCAAATAGATAGATAATGATACTTTTACACCAAATGAATAGATTGATTTCAAACCGATCGACTTACGAGCAGTGTATAAAATTATATTGAAAAAATCCATTTCATAATTATCAGATACAGCAAACAATTAAAGAACCAAAGATAAGTGAGTAAACGAAAATAATGAAAATTTATCTGACGGTGGATGATGGGTAGTTAAGATTCATATATTTCAATTAAATACCAGAAAATGCTAAGGAAGAGCAGGCACTGAATGCATGCATGTTACGTAAGAGTTATTTACAACAGTAAGTACCAATGCCATATACATCAATAAGTCTACTGTGATAAAATGTTAAATTTATTGTGGGTAACCAATCCGCATGTGACAATAAAATTTTAACAATTAGCAAAACAAAAATGATATTGACTTCCAAATAGTAATAAATGAATGTATATGGTGATTATCGAACGGCGGTAGAATTTTATTAACCTTTTGATAAGAATCTTGCTGTTATTGTATAGAATTTACAAGTATTGGCACATTATTTTTATTACTATTATTAATCCATTTACAAAAAACAGAAAACCATCGCAATAATAAACTTAAGCGCGATTGATCATAAAAAACTGTAATAATAATAATCCCGATTTGTTTTCCACCGCACACGTTTGAATTAAATTAGCGGTTTCAGCCCACGTGAATAAGACCACAAATGTGGTCACATCACGATCGATAACATATTTAGCAAATACGTGTTAAACACTCTTAAGTAGTTAAGTTATAAAACATTCATTCACCCAATGGCATTTAATTAAATATAATATAGTTAAAATTAATATCAAATATATGATTAAATCAACACAAGAGTGTTTTGGTAATTTGTTTACTAAACTCATTTAGATGGAAATGAAAATAAAGAAACAAACATAAGATTCATTTAGATGATTCATCTAGATGAACTATTTGGATGGACAAACAAACAGTTACAAAAATCTGAATGGATCATCTAAATAGATCATACAAATGAATTATCTAGATGGAGATGACAAATGGTGAAACAAACAGCTTCTTATAAGGATAATTGCTGAAGAATTTCGAAAAATTATAATTACTCAAGATTCTTGTGAATTACTCGGAATGCTTTTCCCCTTAAATATGATTTTTTAAAGAAAAAAAAAGCACGATGTTATTTTCACACCGACCTCTCCGTGATTTAAATGTGGATTCATTTCAGCAAACTGATGTAAGCCACGTGAATGGACCATATCAGACTTAGCGTGTATGATCTGTCTATCGTTTTCTTTTACATAAACCACAAGTTTACGACACGTGTCCATTATTTCTTCTCTTATCACATCATTTTACTTATAAAAGGACCACGAAAACCAAAATATCAGTGTCCATTTTTTGCAAAAGTAGAAACTGAAGAGCATCTTCAATTATTAACACTTACAGAGGAGAGAGAAGGAGAGCCAAACGATAAGAGAGAGTATGGGAGAAGAGTCCGAGGCTTTTGCCACGACGGCGCCGTTAGCTCCAGTGACCGGTGAGCGAAAAGTAAGGAACGACTTGGAGGAAACATTACCAAAACCATGTAAGTATTTGCTCAAAAAAAAACATGTAGTACATATGCCTGTCCAAACTTAAGAGTTAGTTTCATGTGTAAACAAGCTAAAATATAACAATCCTACTACCCGCTGCAATTAACATGACAAATCTTTAAAACGTTATTGATGTTCGATAGATCCGAGTTATCAATTTCTTAAACATTGTGATAAAAAAATCATTTTAGATTAGCATTTCATCTACGAAGTTTGAAACTGAATTATGACACCGCAACCACTACCCCGAGGTTATAAATTTGTTCATTAAAAGGTTCTATTTTTTCTGAATTGTGAAGTAAATTACTTTTTTCGTTTATTAAAATTTAATGTGTAAATAACCTTAAATGCATAATTTCATAAATTCAAATACAAATTGTATTATTATGATAAACACATTTTTCCAAATTATTTTTTTGCTCAAAGTTATAGGTAGCAATTAGCAATCAATAAGTTAGTGCACTTTAATTGGAATTTTTGGTTTGAAATTCAGATTTGGCAAGAGCACTAGTAGCTCCAGATACAGAGCATCCGAATGGATCAGAAGGTCATGACAGCAAAGGCATGAGTGTTATGCAACAACATGTTGCTTTTTTCGACCAAAACGGCGATGGAATCGTCTATCCTTGGGAGACTTATGCAGGTTACTATTATTTAACTTTTCAGAGAAATAAGAAACCAAATATTTATTTTAAATGTAACCTTTTGTTACATGTTCACATATTTATCATAACAACAAATATTGAATTTTTATTTTGCAGGATTCCGTGACCTCGGTTTCAACCCAATCTCTTCTGTTTTTTGGGCCATATTCATAAACTTTGCGTTTAGCTACGTTACACTTCCGGTATGTAAACAAATCCTTATTATATGTATTTATTATTCCTATTTCTAGATTGAATCTTGTATTTATTATTACTATTTCTGGATTGATATGATATAATATATGTTGTGAATGGTGAATATTGTAAATAGAGTTGGTTGCCATCACCACTATTGCCTGTTTATATCGACAACATTCACAAAGCCAAGCATGGGAGTGATTCAAGCACCTATGATACCGAAGGAAGGTATAACATTCACTCAAGCACGTTACACACCTAATCATTTCAAACAGAATTTTCATGTTATACTCAATATGGAAAATCGATATTGTAGGTACGTCCCGGTTAATCTCGAGAACATCTTTAGCAAATATGCGTTAACGGCTCCAAATAAAATAACATTAAAAGAGCTTTGGAACTTAACCGAGGGAAACCGAATGGCAATCGATCCTTTTGGATGGTTAGTACTAAAACATTATTGGTTCTTAGTTGATTATATGTGACAATATATCTCTTATTTTGGTTATTATCCGGCAAAACCGATCTAAACCGAGCGGTTTTGTGTCTTGGTGTGTGGCAGGCTTGCGAATAAAGTTGAATGGCTACTAGTCTATCTTCTTGCAAAGGATGAAGAAGGGTTCGTGTCTAAAGAAGCTGTGAGAGGTGTCTTTGATGCAAGTTTCTTTGAATACTGTGCTAAAAAGAATAAAGAGAAGGCCGATTCTCGCAAGCAAGACTAAGCATTTAATTTGCTTATCTTTTAAATTTGTCTGTTTGTATTATTATGCTCTCAATCTTAATTAGGAAAAGGACAGAAAACAAAAACTCTATGTGGAATAAAACGTTTGTGTTCTTGAATATATTGTTGTGTGATATTTGTTGAATAAATAAAATGAGATTTTCATCAATTCATTCAGAAGAAAAAATAGTAATACAGAAGAAAAAGATTACATGGACTTTCAACTCAAAACAAAACAAATGGATTGGTTTAAGTCTTTTAATATTAGTATTGTACATTTAAACTCTTGATGTGAGATCATAATATATCTTTTTGAGATGACGGTTTTTATCTCCCCATCTCGTACGCTTGTGATAATGCGGGAGTAATTGTTAACCCTAAGGAAGAAATGAAAGGTACGTTGCCCATTCATTTCTCTTACGGAACTCATTAATTAGTCATCACATTTTTTTTATCATGTACATCTGGTTTTCTATATAAGATCTTTTCTACATATTGTGCGATTTTAGGTTCTGCGATTACTGGAGCTACCAGAAAAGAGTGTGTAGATCTATGGCCAAGGTTTATAATATAGTGTTCAGGTGAAATAAAAACTTTTAAACCTTTTTATTAAAGACATTCCATATGTCATATCTTTTAAATACAAGACACTACATATATCTACAAAATTTGCAATTTTCTATGTAAAGTAGTTAGACAATCTTCTTCGCTTATTCATTGTTTTTAGTGAAAAAACATCCTTCTTCACAACTGTTTTATTTATCCAAACCTATTTAAGCGGCCCATTATTCTTTCTTTCTTTATTTTGTTATTTTGTTTTGGCGGCAGCATTACAAAAACACATATACTAATTAAGTAACAAGAAATAACTCTATAGGAGTACTAGTTATATATAACTATATAAGATTCATGTTATAAACATGAATCTTATAATAAGACTTAAACTCAAATCCATGACTGAATTGAGTAGTTGCACTTGAAGGAATTGGGTCCACTAATGTGTGCAAAAATGTCTGAAGAATCTACCAATTGTTCCTCATCCTTTAAGCCCACCTGTGAACCAAACCGGTATATAAACATTCCCTTTAAGCATATACATCGAGTTAAAACAAACTGGGTTTCTTACCCCGTCTTCATCATCATAATGGCCTGAAGAACCTTGTTTAGTTAGTTCACCAAATTCATCATTCTTCGCAAATCTTCCTCGAACTCTTGGACGACTATCAGCCAATGTTTTCCTACACGCATACTATAACAAAAAACAAAAATAATTGTAATAACAATAACCATATGAGTATCAGGGTTTGATTAAGTAAGAACTGAACCTTGATTTTTTTGCTGAAATTCCTTTCGTTTCTTTTCTTCATGTACCTATTGATCCTCTCTTTTCTTTGTTCAGGGGAGAGTTTCACAACTTTATTTAACGTGGAATCTTCTAAACCGGTTATCTCAACCGGTCCTAATGTTGGATGAGTTTGAGGTATCACTAATTGGCTTTGGTTCTCGACGCCATTAAGTACCTTTTTAACCCAAAAAAAAACACGGTTAGAGATAGTAAACCGTTCATATGTTCCTTCATAACAAACCAAAAGTTCTCTAACTGAAGATAACAAATTAAAAACCGATAATTATTAGGTGCACCAAACCGGTTCCTTTAATTTGATAAATCAGTTAGCATTTTGGCAGGTATTTACCAATCCCACATTTGATCTTAACAAAACCAGAAATCTCAGTTCTATACCCCTACTTGTTGTGAAGATAACCAAACCTAAACCAGATAAGTGTAACAAAAAACTGAAATTAGTTTTCAATTTTACCTGGAGATCTCCTGGATTAAAGATGCCTTTGATGGAATCCGGACAGAATAATCCACCATTATCAGTTTGAAAATCCATAAGTTGATCACGTGGTTTGTTGAAATCTGGTCCCAGATGAATATGTCCGGGATATAAACTAGAACTATTATCAGAAGATAATAAACCGGTGCTCATATATGCCGGTAAACCGGAAGTACGAAAGAAAGAGCAAGGGTTAGGGTTTAAGCCAAGATTGTAACTTGGGACAGAAGAAAGACAGTCTTCTTCGAAAACCCCTAATGGTAATAAAGGAGGAGCTATAGAAGAAACCGCTGGTAGAGCCAGATTGTCTCCAGAGTGTGGAATGTTAGGAAGCTGATGAACAATCTGAGCTCCGGATGAGAAATCAAACTGGTCTTGATTTGTTGTTGTAAGGAGCTGATCTATAAGTGGATATTGCAAAGGGGATGATGAGAAATCGATTGAAGCTGCTATGTCGTTTTCAAAATCATCACGTGAATCGAAAACTATGGACAGATCAGCGTTATTGTTGTCATCTTCATCATCTTGAAATATGTTGTTCATGTTGGTGTTACTGTTCTCAGTTGTTGTAGTCGTGTTAGTGTCTTGGAAGCTCCCAGATTTGTCAAGAATGTTTGAAACAGAGTTGACTTCAGATGATTGATTGAAAGTTTCTTCAAACTGTTGTGGATCACAAAAATCGAAGATTTGAGCACTAAGAGGGCTCGTGATATCATCCTGGTGAAATAACACAAAGAACTTTTAGATTTAGACATTAGAAAGAACAGAGAAAGTAATGATCAAGATCTTTTAAAACATTACGTTGAAACCAAGCATCAAAGAAGAGAAACAGAGGTTTGTCTTGAGCCACAAGAAACAAGAATTGTGTGTGATCTTTGAGAAATTACAGATTGGTTCTTAAGATAGATTTATACTCGGGTAAAGTTTTCCTACTGTGACCTTAATTATCTTAGAGAGAATCTATAAGATATGTATTTATTCTGTTTTTCGACATCAAAACACTCCAAGATTTTGGTGTCTTGATCAGATCCAATCGTTTCTCCTTAGTTATAGTACCAGTTTAGAACAACACAAATGTTCGTACAGAGAGATTAAATGCATCTGTTCTTTCATGTGACATGTTTAGAAGTAGTGTTCCAAGCTCCAATAGCTAAAAAGAAAAAGCAAAGAAAGAGTGGAGTTTCTATAAAAGGAAAGTTTTCTGATTCTGGCATTTCTTGTTGGTGCTTAGAAAATAAATTAAACCATTGCCTGTTATGAACCAACATTTAGATTTTTTTCCCACAAAGAAAAAGTAAAGGGCACTTCATAAGATATAAGAACATGCAAGAAATCCTCATTATGATCATATATACATCAAAGTACTACTAGTGAAATTTACCGAACTTTATAAATTCGAATGTGAGAAACTAATCTAGCATTTTACTTTTGAAAATAAATCGCATGCTCGGATGTGATAGAAACAGTTGAATGGACTGATTTTTGAAGAACATTTTAATATCACGTAACGATTTTCAATTGGCATAGAAGTAACAATCGTACACATGCAAGCGAATAAGAATGTAATGTTCAAAAACCCTATATTAATAATTTTGGAAGATAAATTGAAGTGTGTAGAGAATAACAAAGAAAGAAATAAAGTTTAAGAATGAAGAAATTGAAATGGAGATAGAATGGAATATAAGGCAAGAAAATGACCTTACACCAAAAAAGAAAACTCTAGTTAATTGAAATTCTAGGGTTCCCATAAGAGAAATCAAACTAATCAGTTTATAAGGTCAAACTTAAATTTATATGATCTGTGCATGGTATATTTAAGTAAAATAGAGAAAATGAAATGTTCATTTCAATTCTTGCTAACAACAATGAATCAATGATAATACAAATTAAAAAGGGTAGTTGAAGAGAAGAGAATTACGATGGAAATCTGATCTTGAGACGAGATCACGTCTTGCAACATGATTGTGTTCTTTATCTCCAATTTTAATGCGAAATTGTTTTAGGAAAGGAGAGAAAATTCCCCAGAAAAATGACTTATAGTAAGAAGAATAACGAACAGGCCTTCAGGGATGCTTTGTCAAACATTGTTGGAACTGATGTATGAACAAGAAATTCCATCGAATAAATTGAAATATTGAAGAAAAACAAATAAAACTGAAAACAAAGACAAAGAGATAATCAAATTAAAACAGAACAAAGGCTCTTCTGTTTCAACAGAGAAGAAATGAAAAGAAGAAGTTATGGGAGTTTCACGTAACCATCATACATATATATAGTTTTGGTTAAAAAAGTTAATAATATATATATATAGTTTTGGTTTATGTCTATGTATCTATGTGCTTATATCTACATATATTAATATATATGATCTGATGCATGTTTCTAAATATTATTTTCATGCCACAAGGCGTCGTATATGCCAGGGTGGCACTTAGCATGACGTGGGAAGAAATCATTTTGACCGATCAATAAGTTTTGACCTAATTCTTTTGCATGGATTTTGACTAAAAATTAATCTAAATTAAGCCCTATATTCATGGAATTAGTTTTCTATTTTTTAACTTTAGATATGTCCAATCTTGTATTTCCTTTGCTAATTTTATTGACTTGGTTAGTGATTTTGCGCAAAGGAGTGAAAAAGAAGTCGACCAGGTCAGTAAAAACTATGGGAATAAATATGTTGCAAGATGCCTTTGGACAATGAGCATTTATTTGCCGTAAGTAAATTTATTCAATAATATAAGATAAAATTCGAAAACAATGTTTAACCAACTTCGAAGTTTAAAGTTTTTCCATATGAAAATGATTTCATCCGTGACACTGACATTTTGAGCCTATAGGGGTCAATGCTTACTACCTTTAAGATATAAGTCGCTCCCTCTCATCCTTCGTCATTTCACTTTCCTACACTTTATTATTCTATTCTAATAGCCATAACCAAAATAAAGTATGCGAAGAAGAATGTTTTAAAGGCTACATTGTCAACCTAATCATCTGTACGAACAAAGTGATCAAAGTACGAATTGTGTTAGCATTCAAAACTATAAAGGATGTGATTTCACATTTAGTCTTCAAATCTTTAAACATGTATCCCCACAAATGGAACTGCTTTATCGGTTAAATGTTATTTTATTATGCCTTAAAACTGTTTTAGGATCTCATATACTATCTTAAGTAGCTATTTGCCTATTTGTATTTTGCAGTTCACTTAGCATACATTATTACAAGGAAATTCAATATATATCACTTTGTTGTTTGTTCTTATCATGAGACATATCGCCTGTCAGTATCTTATTTTGGTCACAAAAGTCTACCAAGCATTTGAAAATCACTGCCATGAGAATACGTTATTTCCCCCTCAAAGTTTCCAAAATATATTAAGGTTTTACTCTTAAGTCGTATCCACAAGTTAATTCATGTATGTGGTGTTTATATATGTTTAGAGCTTAAAGCACACTAAACATGTACATAGGATGATAAGAATTGTAATATTTCTATTATTAAAAAGTAAAATAATTGGGATTAAGAGAGTTGCAATAATTCTATTGTTTTCAATAACAAGAAATGAAGTGAATAAAATAAAAAATGAAACTGCTTAAGATCAAAGCTGATTTGATGAATTGATACGTTGGAGATATGACCATCTTCGTCATCTAAAGTTCATTATATGCACACGCATTATCCAAATAGAAAGCGACCACCACTTTCACAATATAAACTAACACCTAAAAATAAGCGAAACCAGTAATAAAGAGAATAAAAAAAAATATATATATAAAAAATATTACTTTTAACATATATAAATGTGAATTTCATTGCGTTTTTATTCAAAATCTTCTCCCTAGATGAATCATTAGCCATTGCGTTTTTATTCAAAATATATATTATCTTCATAATATTTATTGGTTGTTCGTATTTGAATGATAGTTTCGCTTTCATATTTGGATCCTATAGAATATAACTTTTATGCAAATAGAAAGGACACACCCATCGTGCTTCAGATGGTACCCTCATCCTTTTAAATCACTAAATAAATTAATAAAACGTTATTTTTAGAAATGAAAAATACTTTTTATTTTGTTTGAGTATCTCTTTGTATTATTGCTTTACTCTTTTTTATTCAGTTCATGGAGGTCGCATTTGCAACGTGAATGCATAGTTGCAGAACAATATATCAACGGTTGCAAAAGTTATGATTTAGAATCTGTAAGTTATTATTTTATTAATCATAAAGTCTGCTTTTTATATAGGGAATTACAAGATAAATAAATGAAAACACTAGAATAGAAAATAGTACAAATCATAAACATAAACGAATAAGGAAATATGAAGCTTTGGCCGACTCTCTCTCTCTCCTCATGCGCGGCGGCCGCCTCTCTCTCTAGGGTTTGGGCCGGTTAATGGACCGGGCCGGTTATGGACATCTATCAATTGATTTATAACACTCCCCCTTGGATGCCATAATCATACAGAGTTCGTAATACGCTTTGGATGTTGTCTCATTAAAACCTTATCAGGAAAACCCAGTGGGACAAAACCATGATGAAAGAAAAATAGTACAACACGTATTACTCCCCCTGATGTGAACCTCAGTGAAGGTCCTTCAGTCGACGCATCCCAATCTGATGCGTGAGCTTCCTGAATGTAGAAGTCGGGAGTGAATTAGTGAATAAGTCAGCTGAATTGTCGCTGGACCGTATCTGGACGACATGGACCTCGCCGGCTTTCTGAAGCTCGTGCGTAAAGAAGAACTTAGGCAATATGTGCTTCGTCCTGTCTCCTTTGATGTAACCATCTTTGAGCTGAGCAATGCACGCAGCATTGTCCTCATACATCACAGTAGGTTCCTTGCACTCGACCATCCCACAATCTGATCGAACATGTTGGGTCATCGGCCTTAACCAGACGACCTCGCTGCTGGCCTCATGAATGGCCAATATTTCCGAGTGATTAGAAGAAGTGGCCGCGACCGTATGTTTCATGGAACGCCATGATATGGCCGTACCTCCATGTGTAAAGACATATATTGTCTGTGATCGAGCATTGTGTGGATCTGATAGATAGCCTGTATCAGCAAAGCCAACTAAACCATCTTTGTTATGGTTAGTATAATATAGACCCAAGTCTTTCGTTCCTTGCAGGTTACGAAGAACATGTTTGATCCCGTTCCAGTGCCTTTGGGTCGGACATGAGCTAATCCTAGATAGTAGGTTCACGACAAAATTTATATAAGGTCGTGTGTGAGTTGTCAAATTCATTAAACCTCCTATGGCACTGAGATATGGCATTTCGGGACCTAGGACATCTTCATCGTCCATTTTGGGACGTAAGGGATCAGTGTCCAGGCCGAGTGACCTCACGACCATGGGGCTGGACAAAGGGTGTGAGTCGGCCATGTTAAACCTCTTGAGTACTTTTTCTGTATATGACATTTGATGCACGGATTCCATCATTTATGTACTCAAGTTGTAATCCCAAACAGAATTTCGTTTTCCCGAGATCTTTCATCTCGAATTCTTTTTTAAAGTATTCGTGTACTCAAGTTGTAATCCCAAACAGAATTTCGTTTTCCCGAAATCTTTCATCTCGAATTCTTTCTTAAGGTATTCAACCATTTGGGAAATCTCTCCAGAGGTTCCTAGGATATTCAGATCATCAACATATACTGCTACGATCACGAATCCTTTGTTTTCGAATTTCTTAATGAAAATACATGAACTGATATGGTCATTTCTATATTCCTTTTTCACTAGGTACTCACTTAGTCTATTGTGCCACATTCGACCTGATTGTTTCAGTCCATAAAGAGATTTATTCAACTTAATACAATGTTGTTCTCGAGAACTCTCTTTGTTTTTCAATTCGATACCCTCTGGGACTTTCATGTAAATCTCATTATCCAGTGGACCATATAGGTATGCGGTTACAACATCTATTAACCGTAAATCTAGACCTTCTCTCACGGCCAGACTTATTAAAAATCTGAAGGTCGTAGCATCCACCACAGGGGAGTATGTCTCCTCATAGTCTATTTCTGGTCTATGTGAGAATCCTTGTGCAACAAGTTGTGCTTTGTATCTCACAACTTCATCTTTCTCATTTTTCTTTCTCATAAAGACCCATTTGTATCCAATTGGTTTGATATCATGATGTGTCCGGATTATTGGACCAAATACATCTCTTTTTCTCAATGATTCTAACTCCACGTTTATGGCTTCTTTCCACTTAAACCAATCTGGTTGTTGCATGTATTCATATATAGACGTGGGTTCATGATCCTCATTATCCATAAGTTCAAGTGCTACTTCATAAGCAAATATATCATCCATGTCAACATGTTTTATGTTCCATCGTTTTCCAGACAAGACATAGTTTATTGAGATCTCATTATTATCTGGACCATCAGTACCATGAAGCTTGGCGTCCCAAGCAACATTGTTAGGCACATCAGGGCCGGCCACACTAATGGCATCAGGTCCGGTTATGTCTAAACCCGGAGAGTCGGGTGCGGCCACATTACGGGCTGGATCGGCCGTGACCATGTCTGGTATCTTATCAGCCTCGGTTTCATTTTCTGCACCTTTCTTTGTTTTCTGAGGGTTCTTATCTTTGGAACCTATTGGTCTACCACGTTTCACACGTTGTCTAGACACTGTAGCAACTTGACTGTGTCCCTCTTGAACATCAGTTCTTATTGGTGCATTAGCAGCTGGTATGTATGACTTAGTCACACTTTTCGGGCCAGCAAAGGAATCAAGCAATTGATTAGCTAGCTTTTGTAAATGTATTATCTTTTGAACTTCTAGATCACATTCTTGAGTTCGAGGATCTTGCCAAGATATGGATGTTTGATTCCATGAAATTTCTTTTACCATTTTACTGCTATCTCCCCCTAATGTTGGAAGTTCGGATTCATTGAAATGACAATCCGCGTATATGACCTTAAATAAATCACCCGTAGTTGGCTCAAGATACTTTATAATGGTGGGAGAATCAAATCCAACATATATCCCCATCCTCCTTTGAGGTCCCATCTTTGTTCTCTGTGGTGGAGCAATTGGAACATAAACGGCACATCCGAATGTCTAAAGATGGGAAATGTCTGGCTCATGACCCGTAAGCAATTGTGATGGGGAATACTTATGTTCACTAGATGTCCTGATGCGTATGAGCTCGGCTTCGTGAAGGACGGCATGTCCCCATGCAGAAACCGGCAACTTTGATTTCACAAGAAACGGTCTAGTAATGAGTTGTATGCGTTTTATAAATGATTCAGCTAAGTCGTTCTGTGTATGTACATGTTCCACGGAGTGTTCCACAGTTACCCTCATGGACATACAGTAATCATTAAACGCTTGGGAAGTGAACTCACCAACATTGTCAAAACGTATAGTCTTTAAAGGAAAATCTGGAAAATGAGCTCGTAATCGAATTATCTGAGCAAGTAACCTGACAAATACCAAGTTTCTGGTCGAGAGGAGACAGACATGCGAACATCTAGTGGACGCTTCTATGAGGACCATGAAATATCGAAATGTCCCACTAGGTGGGTGAATTGGTCCACAGATGTCTCCTTGAATTCTTTCCAGAAAGTTTATCATTTCCTTAGTGACTTTAACTGGTGATGGCCTAGAAATGAGTTTCCCTTGGGAACAAGCAACACAAGATAGATGCTTAGGGATAATTCTTTTCTCTTTAAGAGAATGGCCGTTTGAGTTCAGGATCAGTTTACGCGTCATGGTCAAACCGGGATGGCCAAGCCGGTCGTGTCACAGAGTGAAATTGTCGATTGCATCTTTGTTAAAAGTGGCATTGGCCTCGATCATACTGACTTTAGCATGGTAAAGACCAGTAGATAGTGCGGGTATGGATTCTAAAACTTTCTTATGACCTTGGGCGATTTCAATGATCTGAAGGAACTCTTTGTTTTCTTCGCCATTGGTTTCAATATGAAATCCATTCATTCGAATGTCTTTAAAGCTTAATAGACTTCTCTTAGAGTTGGGTGAATACAAGACATCTGATATCTCAATATGTGTACCCATAGGCAACAGGATGTTGGCCTGGTCGTGACCCTCTATGAGACTAGCTATACCCGCAATGGTGGAGATGTTGGCGTTTTAAAGGGTTAGGCTTATGAAGTATCTCTTGTATTTTAAGATCGTGTGGCTTGACCCACTGTCCACAACGAGTACATCCTTGTTCTCGTTCATTTCTAAAAACAAGATTCAAAAGGATGCTACTTAGAGACTTCATTTATAAAAACCATTCATTTATTAAGTTTCAAAGAAATGAAAACATGGAAATGAAAAACACCAAATCAAAGAACATAGAATTCAGATTACAAATATCGAAATCAATCTTCAGTCTTTAAGACAATCTGAAGTTTCATAGTCCATAAGATCGTCCTTTTCATGATCGAAGTCATGTTCATCATCTTGATAGGTCATATGGGCTTCTGGATTCTTCCCTTTCAAACTCTCTTGATAGAGGTCAACTAGATGCTTGGGAGTCCTACAAGTCTTAGCCTAATGATTATTCATTCCACACCTATGGCACACAGATTTATCTGATTTGGTCGAGTGTTGGGGTTTGAATGAAGATCCACGGCCGCGACCATGACCTCTTCCAAATGAGCCACGGTCACGCCCATGGTCTCTACCATGTTGATTCCCTCGCCCGCGGCCAAAGGAGCTTCGGCCACGTCCACGTCCGTTCCACTTTCCTCGACCACGACCATGATGGCCTTTTCCTTGGACGTGGTTGGACTCTTTATTGTCTTCTGTCGTGTGTGCTTCAGGTAGTGGAGCTGATCCAAGAGGTCTCATATGACTGTTTCTCATCAATAATTCATTGTTCTGCTCAGCGAGCAAGAGACAAGAAATAAGATTAGCATAGGTCTTGAAACCTTTCTCACGGTACTGTTTTTGTAACAGCACATTGCTTTCATGGAAAGTAGAAAAAGTTTTCTCAAGCATATCCTGATCCGTAATACTTTCACCACATAGTTTCAATTTAGAAACAATCTTAAACAATGAAGAGTTATACTCGTCCACAGACTTACAGTCTTGGATCCTGAGATTCGTCCAATCAAACCGAGCTTTTGGTAAGATCACCATTCTCTGGTGATCATATCTCGATTTCAATTTTATCCAAAGATCTAGTGGATTCTCAATGGTTAGATACTGATCCTTGAGACTCTCAGCTAGATGATAAAGAATGATCAAGATGGCTATGTATCGATCTTTCTCATTAGCATTATTGTTCTCGGTGATACATTCACCGAGTCCCTTGGAGTTCAGGATAATCTTAGCATCAAGCACCCACTGAAGGTAATTATCTCCAGAGAGATTTAGGGCAGCAAAATCAAGGTTGTTGATTTTCGATATCTGAAATCATAGATTAATATTTTTTTAGATCTTTTAGGAATAGTTTCAATGTTTTAAACGAACATGTTTTAAGTTTAAACAATCAATCAAGCCTCACGGCCAAGATCTATGCCTTATGGCCAAGTTAAGCCACACGGCTATGTATGCAATCGATTCAATCTTATACATTTAGTTTATCATGTAATTGCAATCCTAACATGCATTGTTTCTATCAGTTCATACGATGCAATCAATACAAACAAAACTCTCGGCCAAACAAAAGAACAAGTCACACGGCTACTTGATTTTAATTCAACACCATTCCTAGAATAATGTTATAAGTGTAATTTGCAATCAATTAGTTGTGATCAATTAAGGGTATGAATGCAACAAGGCCACACGGCCACGGGTATGATCAAGTCTAAAACAATTAACCTAACATGTAGTTTCAGATTCGATTTTAAAACAATCTAAACTAGGTTATTAGAGTTTCAGTTTATACAAGCCAAACAATCTCAATTCATTCAGATTCGAGTTAAAACAATCTCAACAATAGTTCTAGGTGATCAAGTCAATCAATTAATATTCAATTTCAAACAATCAAAACCGATTTTCAAAATTAGGGTTTAAGGTTTCGATTTTGATTAACAAGCAATTACAATTTCAGGTTGATCAAATTCAATCTCAATCATTCAATCATTTTTAATTAATCAATTCAGATTTCGAATTAGGGTATTAGGATTTTCGAAAATTGATCTTAGATCGATAGGAATTTGATTTGAGATTCAAAACCATTAAGGCTTTGATTTTAATTGATCAACAGATCAATCTCGATTTAGGGTTTGAGGATCGAACTTTTAGAGCTTCGATTTACTCATTAGGGTTTGATCTATTATCCTATGGCTTTTATCATAAAGATTAGGTTTTATGGTTTCATTCTTTATCAATCAATCCAATTCAATTCATATGTTCTTAGAATTTGAATAACCTTTAGCTTAGTTGTTTGATGAACCGGACCACCAAAGAATGAACCTCGAGCTGGACAGGAACGGACGTGAGCTGGCTGCTTCCTATCGAGTTGCGAACGGTATTGAGGCTGAGGTTGCAAGCGGCTGATCGGAGATGCGAGCTGTTTGTTGTCGGATCGCGAGCGGATTGATTGTCTATGATCAGGAACACCTTGGGGCTGGAGCTGATCGGATGAAGCTGAGACGGGAACACTTGCAGGAACAAGAGGCGCGATCGGGTTAGGGTTAGACGCGATCGGATTAGGGTTCTTAGGATCACCGACTTAGGGTTACGGTTTTTAGGGTTTATCGATTTTGGTTTTGGCTCAGGGTGTTTTAGAGTTTCGTGCTGATAACGTGTTGTAAAACTTCGGATTTAGAATCTGTAAGTTCTTATTTTATTAATCATAAAGTGTGCCCTTTATATAGAGAATTACAAGATAGATAAAATGAAACACTAGAATAGAAAATAGTACAAATCATAAACATAAACGATTAAGGAAATAGGAAGCTTTGGCCGTCTCTCTCTCTCCTCATGTGCGGCTGCCGCCTCTCTCTCTAGGTTTGGGACTATTAATGGACCGATTCGGTTATGGACATCCATCAATTGATTTATAACACCAATCCACTAATCAAGATATAAAAGCTATAAAGTATTATGGATATCACTTATAATATGGAAAATTATATATTATAATTTAATAATATTATTAATTACCTATTGTTAACGTATCAACAATCAATTAGCCTATGACTTGCATATTTCTCTTATATTAGCATTGTTTGCGTGTACTTAAGAAAATCAGTTCTTAGGAGATTGCTAATCATAGAATTTATAAAGCTTAGAAATCTTCTAGTAGACTACAAAAACATGCATATATTCAAATAACTCGTTATAAAATACATTTTAACATGAAGCATATTTCCAAACCCAATTTTTTTTATCCATCTACAAAATGTGATAACCTCCTAGAAGCATATATGATAAGTTAAGACTTTAATGGCGCATATACACACTTTTCACACTATTGTTTGGTTGTGAGAAAACTTTGCAAGCTACAATCTCTTACAATATTTGTTGGTTTTACATCTCTTACCATCTATTATTTTTTTTTGGTTGTTGTCAACATGCAAATATAAATTAACTGATTTTTGGTTAATAAATCTAGTTGGATATATATATTTTAGAAAACAAAAATTACACAAAAAACTAATAAGATATAGTATGGTTTTACTTTCTTATATTCAAAATATCAAAAGTGACATAAAGAGGAAAATAGAAGCAGATTTTAGACCCATATACTATAGGAACAGAGTTTCGAACGTAGGAAATCCAACAAATCCATCATATATGTTGGTCACACTGAGTATGCATCTTTAGTCTAGTGACCACCTCTATCACCAGAGTTCGACATCACTAGACTTCAACTCCATATGGCCCCATTATATGTGATAGACTTTGAATATGTTCTTCTCAAGAGAGAATCCAATTTTACCTTTGTATTATGGCTCTCGATAGTGATTACCCCACCCCACTAGCACACACTAGCACATCTTAATGGGTTAGTAATGCACTTCCTTATCAAAATTGTTTGTATATCTTCTTTATATATTTCTTCCAATATTATTTCGTGATGGTTTATTAAATAAATCAATAAAAAATTGGAAATATATTCAATTGTAAAATGATTTGAAGTTATTTGATTTATAAGAACATGAACACGAGAGAGTATATCTACCAGTTTTTAGATTAAAATAATAAGAAAAACACAAAATAACTAAAATGAAGAGATAAAGAGTGACAATTGCTTCTCCTCCGAAAGATGCAAGTCTCTTAATAAAAAACTTTTATTATATTCATCACTTTTTCATTTGACAATATTTTCAATTGGTAAAACAAAGTTTGAGAAACCAATCACGGTTTCTTGCCAAATCTAAAGAATTTTAGATGATTTTAAGCAAATTAAAAAAACTAATATGATTTTATTAAATCACTCTAAAATTTCATTCAATCCTATGAGTTGTTTCTCTCTTTTTAAACTAATAGAGTCCAGAAAGAAAAATAAAAAAATCACAATTTAAAATATTTTTAAAAATAGTAGATTTCAAAATACTTTATAAAATAACAATCTCAGTAACACTGATTTTTTTTTGTTTAAATCATGTTTGAATAACAACAAATTTATCATGTTAATAAAAACTACCTCAAATTTCTGATTAGACTGACAATCAACAAGCATATTAATATTTTTTTGTTCACTGAGTTAGACTGATAATCAACAAACATAAAAAGATATTGACTCAGAAGAAAAAAAACATGTGCAAACGCGCCGTTTTAAGTATTCCATCGGGATAGGGCCGTATCAGATTCATTAGAAACTTCAAAAGCCCAAGAAGATGAGATAAAGCCCAAACTTACGATAATGATGGTTAAAGGCCCATAGCAAAACTTAACCCCTGGTTTCCAGTGAGAGTGTTAATCATCTTCTAAACTTCTGTCACTGTAAAATCTGATCTACTGTGTTAATTACTCCGATCATATAACTACAGCACAGTAACTTTTATTTTTACACTAGTTAATAATTTTTTATTTAATCCAGTTTAAAAGCTTAAGTATAATTACAGTTATAACCTTTATGTTTATTCTTCATAAGCCCCATAAGAATAGCTCTCGCCGGCCGGCGTATATAGAGTTTTTTTTTTGAGTTGCCGTTTAGCTCAAAAGCGATGAGCATCTCACAGTTTCCTCCGCCTGCTTCTCCATCTCCATCTCCATCTCCATCTCCATCTCCATCTCCGGCGAGTTTATCATCATCATCATCGATGAGGCTATGGAGACCAGCTGCTCAGAGTAATCTACGGAACCAGTGGTTAAAAAAAAGATGAATGCTTTTACTCACTTTTGTGTTTGTTAATATGGGCAATATAGGTTTGTGCCAGCGATGAAGTTTGCTGCGTTGAGTGACATGGTTGGTATCAAGGAGAAGACTTTGAAGAAGCTGTCTAAGCAACAGGTGAAAAGTTTTGAGCTTTTACTACACTCTTTTGTCTTTCTATTCTGTGTGTTTTTTTACTTCACATACTGAGTCTTTGAATGTTCAGAGTTCGTATCGGATCAAAGCTTCTATCTTCGTACAAGGAAATGGTGAGTGAGTGTGTGCACATGACTATCTAGTATTCTTGTGAATTTGGAATCTATAAGCAAATCTGTGGTAAAGCTACAGGTAGGTGTTGTTGTTGAGATGGTGAATGTGAGTAGATCTCTTAGATGTTATATGAAGCCGAGTATTATACAGTTCTCTGGCTCTAAGGAAGATTCAGATGATGCTGGAGATTGCGGTGGCATCCCTGTGTTTAATTTTTTGAATGTCTCTGCATTTGGTAAAGCTCAATAAACAAAAAAAAAAAAGAGAAAATAATAAGTAGTTATTGATTTTCCTTTCTGTTTGTTGTCGATATGATCACAGAGAAGATGGCCGAGGAGCTTGTGGAGATGTTCAAACGCCAAGTAATTCTAAAGGTAGGTTTACTCTCTCTCTTCCTCCTAACTCATTCTGTATATAATCTTTAGGCTCTTAATTAGCTTCTGATTGTTTTCTGCCATAACATCAATATCAATAGATGAGCTATTTGTTGACTTATCTTATGAGCCTGTGTTGCATATTTGTTGCAGGATGGATGAGATATTAGCAACGGTCGGAGAAGAAATTAGACTCACCTTCTAAAGTTTGAAAGCTATTCCTTAGTGAGGCGTCTGGTTAAGTTTCTGTTACTTTAAAGCATGACTGCTTCTACAGAGCACTAAGTGACTTAAAGAGACAGAGGAAGAGACTTTTAGAAAATCTTAGCTTTGATGAAACTCAATTGCTATGTTTTGTTTACTGGAAACCATAGGTTGTAACCTTTTGTTATGAGCAACTACTCTTTACTAAGTATACAAATGGGATTATTTTGGCTTACAATATTCGTGACGATGAATACATTAATGCTACATGTTGTCTCGTAGGAAAGCTCCGGCTTCTTAACAATAGAGACCTTCACAGTTCTCAGAATCCTGACCAACTACTAACTCATACCCACCCAAGAAATACAAACATGCATATGAATGGGAACTACTGGCCAAAAACAGAATAATATGAACGGATTCATCAATAGTTAGTTAGAGGGAGAGACATTGTACCCTGTCTGGAATATTCTGAGGCATTGGAGCTATAGTAACATATCTTTGTGGGTTTAACCTAAGTGAACTCACGGTCCGGTCCGTAGATGAGGATGTTGGGTGGAACTTCGCAAAACGATTGATCACTGCAAACTTCTCTAGATCCTGGAGTTCCACGCTCAAGTCTGCAATTGTAGTTCCGTTCTGTAGTCTGCAACAAGGACCAGATGTTCATGAGATCAAGCCGCCAAAATGAAAACCAATTTAGAACTAGAATCAATTACTAGAGAGAGAGAAAGAGAGAGCTGTGTTTTTTTACCCTGCAAATTTAGTCTCTAGTTTCTGTGACCTGCTAATGAAATCTTCAGCAGCTTTGGAGATGTACTGGTCACTGATTGTTTCAGTGTTCCTTCTCTCAGACACCCTACACAAGAGTGGATAAGTTTGTGTCAATACATAACCTCAAACTCTCCAGCATTTCAAGGATAACAGTACATATCCTTACGGGGGTGATTTGTTCTGGGGCAAAAGGCATTCGCTCCTATCAGTAAAAGTGGAGCTACATGCATCTCCTAGTGCACCTCTTGCAGCAGTATATGCAACAAACTCATAGTTAGAGCTAGCAATCAAAGATATTACCCTAGCAGGAGGCGGGCGAAATAGTTGTTGCATGAGTTGTGTTGAATATATAAGCCTTCTCTTTGATCTGATTGGTAGGCCATCCTCAAGTAAATTCCCAAATTCCACCTGTGAGAACATAAGCCATCAACGTAATCAACAACATTGGACAAAGAGGCAGGCGAGAAAGAATGTAATGAGGAAACTCACCTTTTCAGCAAATTGATTAGCTGCTCTGGCCCAATCAACCTCGGCCTCACTGTAAAGAGTATAGTAGATTAATACGGTAATCTATATGAAAGATTAAAAATCAATATTAGTGCTCATAAGCCACACACCTGAGAGTCTTAAGCCTCTGGGAATCATGCATGACTTCTTTATTCCAAGATAGAAGCTCTGATGTGGCGGTTTTGCGCTTCTTTGGTTTATCAACCTTCAGAAGTGTATGAGTTGCACCATGAGGCAATGACTCAGATGAGGGAATCTCCGCTCCTGGTGCGGAGCCTGACATTTGCTGCGTATTAAACTGCTTTGGAGATTGAACATTATGTGAGCCATCAGCTGAACTCCCAACATTAGAAGATTTTTCTTCTATGTTCAAGGAGGTGAGTCTCCCTGTATTATTCACGGGTTGCACCAGTCCGTTCTTGAAAGTTCCATATTGATTATACCAGGATGGAGCCATCTGAGGACTGATTTGTTGTTGATGATCTGCTCCAGCCGCGGCTGAATGATTCTTATTGGAGAAACTCTGAGAAACAGTTTGGCCGAAAGGTAGCAAGTGGTTCGCTGATTCCTTGTGATTCAATCCATCTCTCAGTAAACCATCAGATCTTAAAGGTGACTGTTGCTCCTCTTTGGAAGCTACCTTTTGAAGATGAACAGAACTATCCTCGACTCTCTTCACAGTCATCTTGGGTGCGTCAGCCTCCCCATTTTCAGCCATAAGCTCATCCTGACGCATATTATCTTTCGGAAGGTTGTTTGAAGGAAAAGAGCGATCAAAGGTTTGATGATTGCTCTGCACCATTCTGGAGAACATCGAAGCAACACCAGCTGTTTGTTTTGCACCCATATCTTGACCCTGCAACTCTTGCATATTCACCATGTCCCTCCCACTTAATGACATGTCTCCTCCATTTTGAGAGGATAATTGATTTCTCTTCTCCTGCCTTGACAAGATGTCTTCTACGTGGCTATTGGTAACTGGATGCGGCCGTAATATATCTAAATGAGGCTTAGGTGGCTGGTTCCAAAACCGATGTTGCGGTGCTGAAATACCGGCTCCTGAGTCAGATCTCATACCAGAAGAGGAACTCTGCTGAGGCGAACTGAATACAACCTGAGGCTGAGGAGCAGACAGCATACGAAACCCTTCAGCTGAATCTCCTTTGTTGTTGTGGGTCGTAGGATTTAGCAAGGAAGGTGTTTGTGCTGAATAGTCACTGCTTTGATCTCTTTCTTTCACTTGAAGGGTTGACAACTCAGAGGATGAACTGACTAAATGGTTAGAAGTTAATTGTCGAGTATCAACAGGCATCAGTTGATTTTGGCGATACCCTTTGGAATATGGGAAACCAGAGGCATTGTTGCTTTCTCCTTGATAAGTGGATTGCTGTGGAAAAGATTGATTAGATGCCCATGGAGCAAACCTTGATTGACTTGTTGGTCCTTTTTCAGGGGCAATATGAAGTGAATTCAATGGCTGCAAAGAATTCATAGAAAACTGCACATTATCAGGTGAGGGAGCTGGTTGAGATGGCAGAGCCAGCTGTAAACTAAACCCCTGGGAAGCAGATGACGACTGACTATGACGAAATTGACCACCATTTTCTGCAGAGGGTGTTGATTCAGGAATATTGGAAACATTTGTTTCCACAGAATGCTCCTCCGGCTGGTCCACCTTGTGAAGAAGCTCAAGCATAGTCTGCCTGCACAGGAAGAAAAATTCAGAAAGGCAATTGCAAGCAAATAGTGAATAAGAATTACTCAATGACCACAGTAAGAAAATACATCCCCAATGAAAATTTGTGAAAACAGTACTCTGCTAGTTAGTTGACAAACTAAACCTTTTCAACCCAAAGGAAAAGTACCTTGACGCATTCTTCACTTGATTACACATATCAACGCTTCTGTCGGCTGAAGCAGATGTAGTAGGTGAATTTTCTGATCCTATGCCTTGTAAAACATGTCCCTGCCATAATGAAGCCAAAAAGAATGTTCAGAGGGATTCAGATTTACTAGAACAACGCCAAAAACCAATGGATATTAATTTACCCTGTCAATTTGCATGTTCATAGGTGGCTGACTAAGAGACTTTGGCTGCCAAAAATAGCCTTGATTTCCTGCAGAAACCTGCTCCAGTGTGGGTGGCAAATGGGCAACTTTTTCTCGATAAGGCTCATCAGTGACACCAGTATTACCCATGGGATGATAGTGAAATTTGCGACTGATCTGATTGCCATCTCTATAATTCACTTGAGGAGTAGCTTTCTCCACAGAGTTATTACCCAAATGCTGTTGGTTTTCCTGGACATCCCTAGAAGCAGTTGACTTGTTTTCCGCAGTGGTAATGCCAAATCCATAGTTTGCCTTCATTTGTAGATTTTGGGTGAAGTGATTCTTCTGTTCAACAGGAGCAACTAAGTTTGGATTAGAAGCAGCCTTCCAGATACCAAATCTATCTCCAATCCCCTCATTCGTTTGAATAGAGCCCGAATCATTGTGGAGTCTCTCACTTAGTGCATTTGAAGCCTTGACGCCAAGATTCTGGACCCTGTTACCAAAGCCTGCGTCATTACTGGATGTTTCTGCTACAGCAGATAGCATAAGAGCACTCCAACCCCCACCTTTCAAAGAGGGGCATGCATCATTAAGGTCAGAACTACTGGACATCAGGTTTCCTGTCAAGCTCATATCAGTTTCGTTTCCAAATGCTTCCCACAAATTGTCATCCGAACCAAACAAAATCTTTTCTTCTGTTGGATCTAAGGCTGTCGACTTCTGTGACCCAGAAACATTTCCAGGCGCTTTTATATATGATTTTTCTGGTGGACCAGAACCCTTCATCTGATCGAGTTTCTCCTGCGCTGAAACGTTTCTCTCGGATGGACCATCTTGCTGGAAACATTCAAAATTTGGGCTATCATTTGAACCTGGAGCTGAAGTATTTGAGAACATCGCTCTCTCCTGGTATGTGGATCTAGGTAGCATAAAACTATCAGGCTGATTGGTGAGAGTGGAACCATGCTCCGAAGATAACCTGTTCATCTGAACGGAAGAGAAGGAATTTTGAGGTGCATTTGCCCCACCAAGAGGCATGCTGTACAAGGAAGGTTCAAACTGTAAGTTCGACTGTCCGTGCTCAGCGCCAAGCCCACTGGATGAAACTGGTGAAATGCCGGGGTGCATCCAGTGTGTATTTCCTGACACAAGATCAGGCTGCCAACCATTACTAGACGCATCCTGAAGAGGGATACCATTAATCAAAAGGTGTGATTGATTATCACTTGAGCGATTTCCATTTACTGCATGTGAATTCAAAGAACTGAGCTGCCTGGCTTCCAGCTGTTTCTTATGAAGCTGTTGTTGAAGTTGATACTCATGCATTTGCTTAACCATAACTTGCTGCTTTAGTACTTGCATATCATTGAAAGTCATCTGCTGCCTTGGAAACGGCTGGAGCATGCCAGGCGGCTGGCTGTTTAATTGCTGTTGACCACCAAAGAAATCACAATTAACCGGAGATTCTCCGCCCATCTCAAACCTCATAGGAGTTTTATGAATGTCTGAAGTAAACCCTTTCGCTGATAAGTTATCTCTACTAGATTCTACACCCACTCCCAAACCATTTGACCCATTCTGCATTGCCATCCCATGCATGTAACCATTTGTGAGTTGCTGATTATCTTGCAATAGACCTCTGGAGTACTCAGACCTTATAGAAGAAGGTTGCTGCTGCGTAAAATTCAAGCCATGGTGTGAATTTGAAGACTGCCATCTCTCTGGATCAACTGGAATAAGCAAGAAAGGAACGTTTTAAATCTCCAGCATAAGCTAGAAGCTAGTCATATAAGTGGACAAAACGCATACCAGGTTGTTGTGTGCTATAACTCTTCAGACCAGCAATACTGGATGGGTCTATATGCCTCTGGTTTCCAACTAAACCGTTACTGAAACCGGACCAGCTTCCATCAACCACCTGAGACTGATGCTGGTCTTGAGATAGGCCTTCTTGTCCAAAGAAATTGTGGATCCTCTCCATAGATTTAGCTCCTAAGAATGATTCTAAATATCTGGAACCTCGAATAGAAAAAACAGAACAAAGTTCAAGATTGTGGTCTCCATAAATAAAAGTATTGAAAGAAGAAAAAAAAAACGTGCACTGACGTCTAGGGAACACTTGAGAGCTCCAATCAAATAAACACACACTCAGTCTACTCCTAATCCAGCAAACTTGAGACCACATTTGATACTAAATGTCATCAAGATCTTTAAACCAAAACCAACTAAAGCTCAATCCTTTATCAACAGCTCAAAATCAAAGCTAAATCAGAAACAAAAGGTAAGAAAATTACAGAATTGCTTTTAAAAATCTCGTGAATCCTCCACTCGAGATCAAAATCAAATCGAAGCTCAAACACTACACTAACCAAGAATCAAATCTCAAAACGAGAGCTTTCCATACTTAAATTCCTACCGAGAAACTTCAATAATTGGGTTTTACAAATCAATCTCACATACTAAAAATAAAAGTTTAGGGTTTCTAAAAAGGGAAAGCGAAAGATGCGAACTTACACACTTGTATCTACAGCAAATGGAAAGCCTTTCTTCCTCCCAACCTCGATTTTTCAAAGAGTGCGTTAGGGTTTCCAAGCTCGAGAGAGAGAGAGAGAGATAAAGTGATCGAAATTTTTTCAACGGCGGGCGCAGGAGCAACACTGAGGTTCGGATTCGGAAGCAAGTTTCAGGCTCGGGTCCAAAGCAGATGATGGCTCGCATTTTACTGAAAGTCTCTTACGGAGACAGAAGGTTACAGAGTTGATGTACTCGTGGGCCAGTGACGGACCATTGTAACCAAAATAATCATTTCACAAAGACTTTCTTGAGTGATTTTTGTTTACCAATTTATTATTGGGAGAATTTTCCGAACGGTTAAAATCTCAAGTATAGTTAAGGGAATGATAGTGGTTTTTCTTCGTCTGTATAGTAACTAGAGTAAATAGCAAATTATAATATTTTATATGACAAAATTCCAACTGAAGTTGGAGTAAATTTAAATGTGAAATAAAATATTACTCTAAAACTATCATTCAAGATAAAATTATTTGAGAGAATTGCCCTTTATTCAATGTAAAATGGTTTGAAGTTATTTAATTTATAAGAATATGAGCACCAGAGAGTATTTCCACTGATTTCTAAAATTAAAATAATAAGAAAAATACAAAACAACTAAAAGGAGGAGATAGAGAGTGACAATTGTTTCTCTTCTGAGAGATGCAAGTCTCTTAATAAAAAACTTTTATTATATTCATCACTTTTTCATTTGACAATAATTTTTGGTTGTTAAAACCAATCAAGGTTTCTCGCCAAGTCTAAAGAATTTTAGATAATCTTAAACAAATTAAAAAAAAAACTAATATGATTTTGTTAAATCACTCTAAAATTTCATTCAAACCTATGAGTTGTTTGTTTCTCTCTTTTTAAACTAATAGAGTCCACAAAAAAAAAATCATAAATCACAATTTAAAATATTCTTAAAAATAGTAAATTTCAAAATACTTTATAAAATAACAATCTCAGTAACACTGATTTTTTTTTGTTTAAATCATGTTTGAATAACAACAAATTTATCATGTTAATAAAAACTACCTCAAATTTCTGATTAGACTGACAATCAACAAGCATATTAATATTTTTTTGTTCACTGAGTTAGACTGATAATCAACAAACATAAAAAGATATTGATTCCGAAGAAAAAAAAACATGTGCAAACGCGCCGTTTTAAGTATTCCATCGAGATAGGGCCGTATCAGATTCATTAAAAACTTCAAAAGCCCAAGAAGATGAGATAAAGCCCAAACGTAATATAATGATCGTTATAAAGGCCCATAGCAAAACTGAACCCCTAGTTTCCACTGAGAGTGTTACTCATCTTCGCTCCCTTTACCAATCTCCCGGCTTGCGCGATTCTGCTTCGTAGCGCCGGACCGGAGACGATATTAACCTAGCTCCGCCGCTCCGAGGGACTTCCACTTCATTCCAACAGCTCGCGCTGCTTCGTATTACTCGTTCTCTCCACGATGAACTGTGCAAGTAAATCTCTTTCTTTTTCTCCCCCAATATGCCGATTTAGGTTTTTTTTTTAATTGATTAGTGACGTCACTGCCGTCTTTGTTCCATACAGTTTCCGGAGAAGTTCCAGAGGAGCCAGTGGTTTCAACGAAGTCAGGTTTGCTCTTCGAGAGGCGATTAATCGAGAGGCATATATTGGTAAAGCTTGAAGCTTTTTTCCTTTTAAGATTCAGATCCTGTTTACGTTCTGTTAGTTACTTTGCTTGAAGATTTACCTTGGATAGCTCTCGTAGTAGCAGTGCGAAAATGCATCCTCTCTCTTACGTTTTCAAGGCACCTCAAGTTGGAGTCTTTTTAGATTATCAATCCACTTGGTGATGGTTTCATGGAAGTTCTTTTTGACCTGTAGGATTATGGGAAGTGCCCGGTTACTGGAGAACCTCTTACCATTGATGACGTTGTTCCCATCAAAACCGGGAAGGTAGTGTTATTTATTTTTGAGTATTTGATGTGGAGAACTGTTGAAGAACTTAGTTTAAGATGTTTCTGTTCCTTTGACCCATTCTGCAGGTTATAAAACCGAAGCCAGTGCATACAGCTAGCATCCCTGGATTGCTTGGAACGTTCCAAAATGTAAGTTTTTAAATGTTTTAGAACTTTGTTTCTGCCTTTTCTTTATGGGAGTTTCACGATAAAGTTCCCCCCTGTTCCTGTTTATGGTCATGTAGAGTTTGGTTGGTAGCCTTGGATTGGAATAGTGTAGGGTTGGTCAAGTTTCGTTTAACGCAACTGTTATTACACTGATAATCTGCTCTTTTTCTGACTGTTAATCAAGAGAAATTTGTTCATTAGTTAGGTTGAATTAGACAAGGTAAATGCGTGAGAAGTTAATCTGTTTTGCTGCACTTCTAGGAATGGGACGGTTTGATGCTATCAAATTTTGCGCTGGAGCAACAACTGCATACTGCGAGGCAGGAGCTAAGTCATGCCTTGTATCAGGTAATTTCAGTTGTGCGTTTGTGGCATGATTTTTTTAAAATTTATTATGTACCCTTGTTTTATTATCTTTAACGTCTCATCGTTTATTAAGCGTGTTTGAACAATTTTTGTAATAATTTTTTCCTTCGGTTTTGCAGCATGATTCTGCCTGTCGCGTGATTGCTAGGCTTAAAAAAGAAAGAGATGAAGCGCGGCAATTGCTTGCAGAGGTTGAAAGACATATACCTGCAGCCCCGGAAGCTGTGACAGCTAATGCTGCTCTTAGCAATGGTAAACGAGGTATGATTGTACACCTTTGCTCAAGATATGTTAGCTAATTAGTTTTCTATCTTGTAACATGTTACAATACTCTTTTGTTGTATAATAGCTGCCGGTGATGAAGAAATGGGTCCTGACGCGAAGAAGTTGTGTCCTGGCATTTCAACTGAAATTATTACGGAGTTGACAGATTGCAATGCTGCTCTCTCCCAGAAGCGCAAAAAGAGACAGGTACTGCATATTATTTCCCATCCATCTTTGGTCATGCTTTGAAAGTCGGATGGCAAAACCTGACGACTTGCAATTTATATGTATTGTTTTCTTGTTTGTAACAGTCAATTGTAAAACTGGAGGCTTATGATTTATGTTACTCAATATATCTATTTAGATCCTAGTATGTGTTTGAAACTTAAAAAGGAAAATATTGCTACTTCCTGCCTCTCTTCGTATGTTTTCTTCTTCTGTGCCACTCGATTCACAAATGTACTTTGGAGTTTTGTGTCTTGTGTTGGTTCCTGCTGTCTTGTTAATCTAAGCATTTTTTTCTACAGATTCCTGAAACATTGGCTTCAATAGATTCTTTGGAGAGGTTCACTCAGCTTTCAAGCCACCCACTTCACAAGACCAACAAACCGGGCATTTGTTCCATGGACATCCTACATTCTAAGGTTTCTCATAACTTTATTCTTGTCTGTTTTTGGAAGTCATTGCATAGCATGACAGGCAGACTTGTGTTCATGAAATATTTGAATACATCCTTCAAGTCCTTGATTGGGCAGTGTTCATTTTATTGTTCAGTGTTCAGTTTTTTTTGGCAGACTTTTTTAATTGTTCTCTTATATGTCAATAGGCGTGTGCGATAGTTTGTATTATGACCTGTGATCCTTCGCATTTCTTTTGATATCCATTACACTAGTTTTGGTGTGCCAAAGTTTACCTCTCATTATCCTTTTTTAATTGGTAATTAGGATGTCATTGCTACCGGAGGAGTGGATGCAACTGCTGTTATCTTTGATCGCCCTTCAGGGCAGATCTTGTCAACGCTGACTGGTCACTCGAAAAAGGTATTTAATTTTTCTTTTGCTTTGGATTCTGTTTTACCTTTCTCTGTGGCTTTGTCCTTAGTATGTGTTAACCCTTTTGTAGGTTACAAGCGTAAAATTTGTCGGTGACAGTGATCTTGTCTTGACTGCTTCGGCTGACAAGGTAACTCAAGATGTATTTACAGATTTGAAATCCAGAGTTTCAAATTTTTATGAATGGTGCTTGGTCATTGTATCTGTAGGAGTTTTGTTATCCTGCGTTTTGTTTGCCATTGTTCTGAAAAGTAGTAGTTGGCAGATGCATTTGCTTACTTTAAGTGTGAGAAGATAATAAGCAGCCTTCAAATCTAAATCTGTAGATGTCATGATGCCATCTTTGAAAAACTATGGTTCGCTGCGTAGAGTTATGATCACCTCACACAAAAGTCTTTGCGATATAAACCTCACCTTTGTTAAATATGCATCTTTATATTACTAAATTAGTGAATTACCTGCAGACGGTCCGTATCTGGCGGGATTCTGGGGATAGGAATTATGCTTGTGGGCATACATTGAATGATCACTCTGCAGAGGTAAGCATGAAATTGAAGAACTCTTAGTCTGCTACATTTTATTCATGTTATTCATATACTTTTTGTTTGACATACTAGCGGTGATGTTTTTTTTTTCAGGTGCGAGCTGTAACTGTGCATGCCACAAATAAATACTTTGTGTCGGCATCTCTTGACAGTACATGGTGCTTCTACGATCTTTCCTCTGGCTTATGCCTTGCAAAGGTCCCTCATCTCTTTCATCAAAGAACCAACTAATACATGTCTTCCTTTCTAGCTTTGCGTATATGCTATATTACAGCAACTATTCTAACAACACAAATTCTTCATAAGCATTGTCATATAAGCTCCTTTCATAAAGGGCCATTTTCATATTTCTTGTGTTGTTCAGGTATCCGATGAATCTGAAAAGGTGGATTACACGGCTGCTGCTTTTCATCCCGATGGTCTCATTCTCGGAACCGGTACTTCTCAATCTATTGTTAAGATTTG
This sequence comes from Brassica oleracea var. oleracea, assembly GCF_000695525.1. Taxonomy (NCBI): domain Eukaryota; kingdom Viridiplantae; phylum Streptophyta; class Magnoliopsida; order Brassicales; family Brassicaceae; genus Brassica; species Brassica oleracea. Next base: position 47,776,882 of record NC_027751.1, on the reverse strand, counting down.
GGATGTTAAAAGTCAGGTAAAAAACTCTGGCCTTCCGGATTCTATTTCCTCTTAAAAAATCAATAACTATGTCCACAAGACTTCATTTTATTTGAACTTTTGTGTTGGGTAATAGGCAAACGTAGCGAAGTTTGATGGACACACCGGTGAAGTTACCTCTATATCTTTCTCTGAGAATGGTTATTTCCTCGCGGTTAGTACTTTGAACAAACTCTGAGACGTGCAAGTGCAACTACGATTCTGTGTACATGAATGATGTTTTATTATGGTTCTGCAAATGTGCAGACTGCTGCCGAGGATGGTGTTAGGTTGTGGGACCTGCGCAAGTTAAGGAACTTCAAGTCATTCTTATCTGCAGATGCAAACTCTGGTATGGAACTACTGTATCCCATTCTAGTCGTTTGTTTTGTTGATAGAGAAATCTCCACGTAGAAGATAATGAAAATACTTTTTTTTTGTGCAGTGGAGTTTGACCCTAGCGGATCTTATCTTGGTGTTGCTGCATCAGATATCAGGTGAGTGCAGATTTGAAATTTAATGTCAAAGAGGTCAAGCTTTTGGGTTTATACCCTTTTAACAATATGTTTGTTACGGCTGCAGACTATACCAGACGGCGAGTGTAAAAGCTGAATGGAACCTTATCAAGACACTCCCTGATCTCTCCGGCACTGGTAAGATCCCTTTCCTTAATTCTTTCAGTGGTATTATGTTCCTAATGCAAAACCTTTGAACTTGCAGGTAAAGCTACATGTGTGAAGTTTGGTCCAGATGCACAATACGTTGCCGTTGGTTCCATGGACCGTAACCTACGGATATTTGGTCTTCCTGGTGACGAAAAAGCCAACGCTGAGGATGACTCTGCACAAGACTCGTGAAGATTTCGTTAGCAAACTCCGCAAATTTTCAAATGTTCATCTCCGGTTTCTTCTCGCTCCTGTTGTATCTTACAGTTTTCACAGCTATAAGGAGGATTTGTTAGTTGGCGTAGTGATCTTCTTCGGTGCTTCTCTGAACTCAAACGATCAATCACACTTGAGTTTTCGTACTCTTATTGTTCTTATAGGTTCTTCTAATCTCTCTCTCTCTTTGTACCTTCAAAACCTGTACCAAACTGTTCTTTTTGTTGCCAAGGATTGAATCTGAATGAAATTAAGACGTTTATCTTTTTGTATGTTTAGATTATCTTTTGTTTCTAGGCCGTGAAGTAGCACAAACTAGCCTTAAATATCCCCAAACACAAGTCAAATCTTTCTCTGACCTAATAGACAAAGGCCTTTTTCTTCTAGATCGCCTTGCGTACGAAGAAAGATACTATTAAAAAAAGAAAACGGCTTATTCATGCCCGCACTATCAAACCAGGGAAAATACATATCCAAATAATATTAACGTACCAAAACATTCTTAAACTAAATAGAAATTTGTATTGCATACCTAAACTCATAATAAATAGCTAAAACATGTTTCGTAACTGACACGTGTCAATCCACTTTAAAATGTATTGATTTATTTTTTTAAATTATTATCTTTTAATTTTTGTCATTTTATTTGTTTGTAAAGTGCCACAAATAATTAAAATCATCAAATTGGCCTTATTTATAATTTCAAAATTGAAAATAAATTTTAATATATGGTGATATATAAAATAGAAATATTTTTTATCAAATAAAATAGATTTAATAATATAAATATATTATTATTATTTCATATTGAAATATTTGATACAAAAAATTTAAATAAATAGAAAACAACATAAAAACAGTATCATAATTTAAAGTCTAATTTAATCGCACTAGTTCTTAAAGTTTATAAAATATTTTTTATATTTTCTTAGGTTATTTTAGTTGCAAATCTTATCATGTGCTTGCGTGATATATATAATATAAATAAAATTAAAAATTTGTAATTTTTGTTTGTAGTTATCAAAACCAATGTTAATTATACTAGGCATAATGTGTGCGCTTGACCCTAACCTAGCGCCGAATCAATTATTTGGTAATTATACGAGAATTAATCGGGAAATAGTTTTGTAAACTTTTTTTGTGTTATTAATATTACATACTAGTTTTGTAGCAAAATAAAAATAATGTAATATGGTCTAGTGGTTTTGTGCGTGCGTTCGAAACTATTTTTGGTTAACTAGCCATTCTTTTCTTTTTATTAAGTAAGGGTAATATTATTAAAGATCTCTACTATAAAATCAAATTTCTAAAGAGTATTTTTAGTTATGTTGATTAAAATTTGAATGACTATATTTGTAAAGAAAATTTTATATAAATATAAATTGAGTGGTATTTCTTTTAAATATTACATATGAGTAAGATTATTTATAATTAATTCTCATGTTTTAATAAAGTAGATAGCATACTTTGATAACTAAATTAATTAATATATTGTATATGATAACTATCTAAATTTCTGATAAATAATTAAATTTATTATTTAAATTTAATTAAAATCTGGTAAAAAAAAATAAAATTGTACTTTTCAAATTAAAATTATAAAAACGATAAATTTGATTATTTAAGTTATTTAAGGCATATTAAAAAAAAATATAATTATAGAGACTAAACTACAAAAAAATATAGTCCAAATCATCATATAACCAGCTATAGGTATGTTTTAACTATTTATTATGAGTTTAGGTATGCAATTCAAATTCTTATTTAGTTTATGAATGTTTTGACAAGTTAATATTGTTTAGGTATGTATTTTCCCTGGTTTTGTAGTGCGGACATAAATAAACCGTTTTCCCCTATTAAAAACTCCTCTTGGCATCCATCTTACAAAGAGTATAACCCATCTCTCCTCCTAATATAGCAAACTTCTACATATCAAACATGATTTATCTCTCCTCCTCTCCTCTCTCTGCTTCAAAGGTTAATAAAAACATCTAGAAAAAGAAGATTAAGAAGCAATGGCCAATAACTTATCCATAGCATTCGGAGATTAGCCACCAAACGATAACAGTCTAATGATTTATCCAATGGAGAATCGTCCACTTCTTATGGGGTTGATCAAAGAACCTCGATATTCCAATTCCATAACCCTTTCATTTCTCCCAAAACTTCGACCACATTTCGTCGAACGTGACTGATTTTAAACAACAAAACATTGATTGTTGTCCACAAACAATGTCGATGTTTGCATCTTTCCAATTACTAGAGCTCAACCTAATCTCCGCTCAGGATCTAGCCCCTGTCTCCCGAAAAATGAAGACTTACGCGGTGGCTTGGGTTCACTCCGAGCGTAAACTCACCACCCGCGTTGACTACACCGGTGGAGCCAACCCAACTTGGAACGACAAGTTCGTCTTCCGAGTCAGCGAGGATTTCCTCTACGCTGATACTTCAGCCGTCGTGGTCGAAATCTACGCTTTGCATTGGTTCCGTGATGTCCACGTCGGCACAGTCCGTGTCCTCATCAGCAACCTAATCCCACCAAACCGCCGGCCTGGATACCGAACCAACGACGAGTACCGCCATACTCCCCCTCCCGGAATGCGGTTCATAGCCCTTCAAGTTCGACGACCATCTGGCCGTCCTCAGGGGATCCTCAACATCGGTGTCGGAATCCTTGACGGATCTATGAGAAGTTTGCCGCTTTACACCAACATGGACTCGTCTGCTGTTGGTTACAGAGACTTGCTCGGTGAAGACGATCCGCATTTGCAGAATCTGCATCTTAACAGCGTCAAAGGAAGCTCCAACAACCCGCAATCTCCGTCTTCAAAACAGTACCAATCCGTAGTCTCCAGGCCACCACCACCACCACCACCGGTGCTCCGTCGTACGATGAGTGATACCAGCTCCATGGTAGTCTCCGATCTCCTAAGCAGAGCAGAGCGTAGCCGTATGGCTAATAGGAAGCCTGTGAGCGCATTACCGAGCAGCGATGACGAAACTGTACCTACAACGTCGGGACACCATACAACTACCGATGATTCCGTCGACGATTACGAAGCGCCTTACAAAACACCTCATATCCCAGGCAATAGATATGATGATTCGTATGAGGATGAGTTTGTGGATCAATCGCCAAATGTGATGCCGATGAGAAGTGAGAGATACGACGAGGACTCGCCGTACCGTTCGTACGATCATTCACGCAAAACGCCGAGGAGATCAACGCCGGTGATCGAGAAGCCAAGGCCGCCGAGGGATTACGATCGCAGCAACCGCGCTTCTCCTTACTTATCAAGGCGCGGGACGCCGTTGAGATCGAACATCGTCGCGTCTACTCCGATCAGATCTAACATCGTTTCATCTAGTCCTATGCGATCTAACGGCGTTAGATTGACTCCGATGAGATCTAACATGGTTGCATCTAGTCCTATGCGATCATCGACTCCTATGAGATCTAACAACATCGTTGGATCGACTCCGTTACGATCTAACATAATCGGATCGACTCCGATTCGATCTACCTACAAGGGAACGCCGATGAAATCGCCTCTACGGTTCGGTACGCCGATGAGATCTAATTTGGCGGGGAGATTGATTTTAACCGAATCTGAGTTAGGTCCGTCGCCTTCGGAAGTAGCGAATAAGATGGCGAAGGAGAGATCGCAAGCCAATGACACTGAGAGTTCGATCCTCAGCGAATGGAGCCTCGACGACGATAGCAACATCGAAGGTCTCCGATCGAAACTCGAGCGGTGGCGGACGGAGCTTCCGCCGCTTTACGATCTCGGATCGAGTCACCAGAGCAGCGATGTAGGTAGCGCGATTGTTCCGGCGTCGGCGAGTGCAGGAGGAGGGAAGAGCTCGAGACGGAAAACTCCGACGGTGAAGAAGAAGCATCAGCGCCGTCACACGGAAGGAGGAAACGGTCTTTTCTCGTGTTTTAGTAATATTTGTGGCGCGGAATGTACTTTCGTGTGTGGAGGCGGGTCGGATCACGACGGGTCGAAAAAGAAAGGTGGGTCAAAGCGTTTGCCGCGCTTGGCCTCTGCTGATAATTTGAGTTATGTGTGATTATTTTTTACATTTTTCGTTTTTAAAACCGATTAATATTCTCTTATGTTTTTCTCGGGTTTGTGAATAATCTGGTCAAACCCTGTAATACAGTTACCAGATATTAAAAGAATCCTGAATATTCATCAAGTGTTAGTGTGTTACATAATCTGCAATGTTACGATTCAAACGTCTATACTTTATCAGTGTACAAGCGTGAAATCAGCTCCATCATTTTGTCTTTTCCTTATGATTTCAAATGATATTGACTCTCAAGTTGCTGCATGCATATTTTTGACTTAAGGCATATATTATAGAAGAAGAATAAAATGTTTTACAAGCATATTGCTATAGTTAATCCCACATTTTAACCCGTACTTAGTCAATAACCCATAATACATTGGATCGATTTTAGAAGTTTGATCGATTTTAGAAGTTTGATTAGTTGAGATATGCATAAACAATATACATAAGTATTATCTTTTCTCATATAATGTCTTGATTAGTTGATTAGTTGTTGCATAGAGTGTCTTGGATAATACAGATGATGCTAGATTACAAACACATGAAACTACTTGGCAAGAAAATCCAAATATCAGACGCAAGAACAAAACAACCCTTAACGGTTAATGCCCTTATTCAAACCGATTATCAGCACTAGCCACTCCGGAGCAATAACATATCCTATTGCCAATCCAAACAACAGTCCAGGCCAATACCCTATTGCTACTCCTCTCCAGTTCAACACCTCTCCCTCCTCTTCATCATCTACTTGCTTTTCCCATTGTGTTGGTGGCTCACTAGTCCCAAAGCAACTTTCCTGGAGAGGAATACCACAAAGCCCTGCATTCCCCTCAAAGGAAGATTCAGGCTGCCCACTAATCTGTGTCCCTTTTGGTATCTCACCCTTGAGTTGGTTGTAAGAGACATTTATGTAGGCCAAAAACGAGAGGGCACCGAGTTCTTGAGGAATTTCCCCTGAGAGACAGATCTAGTGACTCTAGTTCTGTAACATTGGCAAAAGACATAGGTATGTGGCCGGTCAAAGAGTTGTTGGATAGGTTTAGCGCAATGAGTGCTGTCAAGAGACCAATAGATTCTGGAATATGTCCACCAAGGTTGTTTGCTGAGAGATCAATGGCTGCATAGAAAGTATTTACCATCTCATTCTCCATATTCAGACCTTTGTATTGCAAGTCCAAAGCATAAAAATAGCTATAGAGATCATTTGTGTAGTCTCCCATATACATTTCTCCATCTCCATATATCTTGTTTGATGATGATGCACTCCAGTTCACAAAGTAATCTGGTGACAAACTTCCTGTAAACTTGTTGTCTGATAGATCAAGTATCCGCAGCTCGGGAAACCCTAAAGGTCCTTGAGGAGGAGATATAGGACCGTGAAATGTGTTTGAACTGAGGGTGAGGACTTGCAAATCCAGCAAAACCTTAAGCCAGAAAGGGAATAAGTCCTTTATATTGTTGTGATCCACACTCAGAAACCTTAGAGAAGAACAATTCACAAGAGACCTAGGAAGCTGTCCGCTTATTTTATTGTATCCAACATCAAGCGTTTGTAGCAGAGAGTTGCTTGAGAATGCGTTGGGAATGATTCCATGCAAGTTGTTCTTCCGGAGATTGAGTATTTTGAACTTACCAAGGCATTGAGGAATTGAGCCGCTGAAGTTGTTGTAGGATAGGTCAAGAGCATCTAGATAGCGTCTGCTGCAAGTTGAAAGAGGTTTGTCTCCTGTGAAACTATTTCTTGATGCCAAGAAGAGTTTTATAGAGAGTGGTGGAGGTGGAAGTGATCCTGTGAAGTTGTTCAAACTAAGATCTAGCATTGTAACCGATGAGTTGTGAAGAGAACCATCAAAACCGTTGAAGGAGTTGTTTTTTAGAATCACTATGCTCAACCGGGGAAGACTCCATAACCACTCTGGAACTTTCCCTTTGATCTGATTGTCGGAAAGGTCTAAACGCTCTAGGTTCTGTAAAGTCTTAAGAAACTTAGGGAACTCGTTGATGCTGCAGCTCTTCATCATCAACCGGTAAAGATTTGGTGGGACATCAGAACCTGATATCAGACTTGTTGTGGCCGATAAGATATTACCGGAAAGCTCAAGGTTCAGCAAAGATTTGAGAGAGGAGAAGTCTTTCAAGTCAATATGGTAGCTAACGTTTATGAAAGAGAGAACAAGTTCTTTGAGGGTTGTTACCTTTGAGATAGGCTCTAGTATTTGTCCGTCGAAATGGTTATGTCCAAGGAACAAGTGCTCAAGCCTCGACGACGGCGAGGAGGGAACTTCAATGGAGCCAGTGAGATAGTTTCCGCGGAGATCAAGATGTGACAAGAGAGGTAGAGTGAGCAGCAAAGAAGAAGGGATGGTTCCAGAGAAGTGATTGTAGGAAAGGTCTAACGTGGAAAGCTTGGTGAGATTCTGGACAAGTTGGAAACCACCAGTGAGGTCGTTGTGTGAGAGATCAAACTGGGATAACTTGGTTAGGTTACTAAAAGAGGAAGGAACTTGACCTTGGAAGCCGTTAGAGGAAAGAGACAAAACCTCTAATCCGTTGAGATTGCTGAGACCAGAAGGGAGTGGAGAGGAAGTGAAGTTGTTGTGGGAGAGATTGAGGTGACGAAGTTGACGCAGCTCGAAGAGGATACTGTTGGCTTTGATCATTCCAGTGAAGCAGCCATTTGGTAGGTGTAACTTAGTGACCGCACCAGTTGTGTTATCGCACGTGACACCGTGAAAGTAGCTGCTGAGGTTGCAACCGCCTGATTCAAACTCGTTTTTGAACTGGAGAAGAGCTTGGATCTGGTCGGGACGACAAGCAGCAAGTCCGAAAACAAGAGGGTTTATCGTTATGAAGCTTGAAGCAAAGGCGCAACAAAGAAAGTGTACCAAGAGAAAACGCAATCGCAGAGATGACATGGTGAATATGGAAACGTTTTAGACGAATGATAGTATGCAAGAAAACATACAGAGAAGATGAATCTGACTAGTCTACATATATCCTCGTTTAGTGAAGACTTGGAGCATGTCTAAAGTAAAGTCTTGGAAGAATGTATGGTGGAGAAGATATTGTCCAAGAACCAACCAAGTGGCAAAGTTGAAATTAATGTTTTTTTTAATTAACTATGTGTCTGACGACCGAAATCAACCGACTAATATGTGGGCCCAGCAATGTCCACATTCGTAAATCTTCTGGAGTCCAACGGAAATCAAACTGTGGATTTATTGTATTGAGGTTATTCCTCGAATGCCACTAGTCCAGTCCCATTGGTTAATCAACGTTGATATTGACATATCACTTAACATATTTTGTGGTAGATTCACATCAGTTTGAACTATCTCGCATATGTTCACATTTGGTCAATATTTGGTTTGATTGATTGGAATAGTGTGAGACTCCCCAATTAGAAACAAACACAACAGATAGTAAAAAGGTTTACAAGGTCTCGTGTGCTTGAAACTACTAAAGGTGGACTGATTTTGAGTAAAACTTCTTTGGGAGACTCTGCTTCTGCCAGATAAACGTCAAGCACTAATGTTTAATATGTTAACACATTTGATGTCATGTGGATATAGATACTGTTTCTTGGATCAATTAGAGTATACTCATAATACAAAACCCACAAAATGATATAAAAATAAGCTTCAAATATTTACATTGTAGTAAAAAAAAACAATAGTATATGATGCAATAGCAACAGTTAAAAAAAAGGCATCCACCAAAAAAAGCCCTAAAAACCATTAGAAGATCCAAATATAGCATTTTCTAGGCACCAAGCTCTTGAGGAATCTAATCTATTTTTTTTAAAAAAAGCAAGTTTTAAGAATTTTTTTTTAAAAAATATAACCTATTGATGAAAAATTCTGAAAGAATACTCATCTATTTACAAATTTTTTTATTATCCTAATTTCTAAGTCAGAATCCCAAATCTACAATAGTTCTCTATAAATATAAAAACTTTTCAAAAATAGCAAATTTTTAAAAAATGCAACATGTCAATGAAAAATTCTGAAAGAATACTCATCTATCAACAAAAATTTATTTTATCCTAATTTCTAAATCACAATCTCAAATCTACAATAGTTCTCTATAAAAATAAAAACTTTCTAGAAATAACAGTTTTTAATTTTTTTTAAAAATGCAACGTATTGATGAAAGATTCTGAAAGAACACTCATCTATAAACAAAGATTTAAGTTATCCTAACTTCTAAGTGACAATCCCAAATATACAGTAGTTCTCTATATAAAATAAGACTTTCCAGAAATAGCAGTTTTTTAAAAATTCTTTAACAAAAGCAACTTATTGATGAATTTTTTTTAAAGAATCCTCATCTATCGAAAAAAATTATTGTTATCCTAATTTCTAAGTCACAATCCCAAATCTACAATAGTTCTTTTTTAAAATGAAAACTTTCCAAAAAAGTAGTTTTTTAAAATTATTTAAGAAATGCAACATGTTGATGAAAAAATCTGAAAAAGTACTCATCTATCGAAAATTGTTTTTGTTATCCTAATTTCTAAAGCACAATGAAAAATTAGCATAGTTCTCTATAAAAATGAAAACTAATCAAAGTAGCAGTTTTTTTTAAAAAAAATTCAAAATGCAACCTATTGATGAAAAATTCTGAAAGAATACTCGTCTATCAACAAAAATTCATGCTATCCAAATTTCTAAATCACTCCCAAATCTACAATAGTTCTCTTTAAAAATAATTTTTTTTTCAAAAATAACAGTTTTTTAAAAAAATTATTAAGAAATGTAACCTACTGATGAAAAATTCTGAAACATATATAATTTTTTTTTCTTATCCTAATTTCTAAAGCACAATCTTAATCAACAACAGTTCTCTATAAAAAATAAAAACTTTTCAAAATAGCAATTTTTTTTAAAAAATATTTAAAAATGCAACCTATTGAAAAATTTCGAAAGAATACTTTACTATCAACAAAATATCTTCTTATCCTAATTTCTAAGTCACTATCTCAAATCTACAATAACTCTCTTTAAAAATGAAAATATTCCAAAAATAGGAGTTTTTTAAAAAAATTATTTCAGAAATGCAACATGTTGATGAAAAATTCTGAAAGAATACTCATCTATCAAAGGGCCTGAATGCACAATCCTATCCCATCTGAGTCCTAGTTTAGCCCTAAATTTGATTAGGAATCTTTTTGGAAAAGGCCCCTTTCTAGAGGACATGTCCTTAATAGAACCGATATGACTCTCTGAACAATAGGAATTTCATACTTCTGTCATGCGCAGACGTTAAAGCTCTGAGTTTGAATCCGAGTCACTCCTTTGACCAATTCAATCAATTAGCCACAAGTAGTCATTGGAGTCGCACCCCCTATGGAGGCTTCTTGCTACAGCCCTACCATAAGATAAATAAGCATGTCACAGGAGGAACCTAGGTTCTTCAGGTTGTCACCACAGAGCATAACTGCAACTAAAACTATTACAAAAATTATTGTTATCATAATTTCTAAAGCACAATCCCAAATCAACAATAATTCTCTATAAAAATGAAAACTTTAAAAAAAATAGCAGTTTTTTAAAAAAAAATTATTTAAAAATTGCAATCTATTGATGAAAATTTCTGAATGAATCCTCATCTATCAACAAAAATTCTTGTTATCCTAGTCACAATCCAAATCTACAATAGTTCTCTATAAGAATGAAAACTTTCCAAAAATAGGAGTTTTTAAAAAAATATTTTAAAATGCAACCTACTGATGAAAAATTCTGAAATAATAGTCATCTATCAACAAAAATTCTTGTTATCCTAATTTATTAGTCACAATCCCAAATCTACAATAGTTATCTTTAAAAATGAAAACACTCCAAAATAGCAGTGCTTTAAAATTATTTAAGAAATGTAACCTGTTGATGAAAAATTCTGAAAGAATACTCATTTATCAAAAAAAATTCTTGTTATCCTAATTTGTAAGTCACAATCCCAAATCTACAATAGTTTTCTTTTAAAATGAAAACTTTCCAAAATAGCAAATTTTTAAAAATTAGTTAAGAAAAGCAACGGGTTGACGAAAAATTCTGAAAGAATCCTCATCAATCGGAAAATTTACTGTTATCTTAATTTCTAAGTCACAATCCCAAATCTATAATAGTTTGCTTTAAAAGTGAATTTTTTTCAAAAATAACAGTTTTTTCAAATTTATTTAAAAAATGCAACCTTTTGATGAAAAAATCTTAAAAAATACCCTTCAATAAAACAAAATTCTACTTATCCTAATTTTTAAAGCACAATCTCAAATCAACAATAGTTCTCTATAAAAAATGAAAACTTTCCAAAAACAGCAGTTTTTTGAAAATTATTTAAAAATGAAACCTGTTGATGAAAAATTCTGAAAGAATACTCATCTATCAAAAAACATTCATGTTATCCAAATTTCTAAATCACAATCCCAAATCTATAATATATCTCTACAAAATGGTAATTTTCCAAAAATACTTGGTTTTGAAAAATTTATTTAAAAATTATAACCTATTGATAAAAAATTATAAAACCATACCCATCTATCAACAAAAAGTCTTGTTATCCTAATTTCTAAATCACAATAAAAAAATCTACAATATTTCTATAGAAAAATGACAACTTTTCCAAAATAGTAGGTTTTGGAAAATTTATTTAAACATTACAACTTATTGATCAAAAACTCTAAAAGCATACCCTTCTATCAACAAAAATTCTTGTTATCCTTATTTCTAAATCACAATCCCAAATCTACAATATTTATCAACAAAATGATAACTTTTCAAAAATAGCAAGTTTTAGAAAAGTTATTTAAAAATTATAACATATTGATCAAAAATTCTAGAAGCATGCCCATCTATCAACAAAAACTCTTGTTATCCTAATTTCTAAATCACAATCCCATTTCTACAATATTTCTCTACAAACATGATAACTTTTCTTAAATAGCAGGTTTTTAGAAAATTTATCTAAAAGATATAAAACATTGATAAAAAATTCTAAAAGCATACCCATATATCAACAAAAAACTCATTTTATCCTAATTTCTAAATCACAATTCCAAATCTACACTATTTATCAACAAAATGACAACTTTCCAAAATAGCAGGTTTTGGAAAATTTATTTTAAAATTATAACCTATTGATCAAAAATTCTTAAACAATACCCATCTATAACCAAAAACTCTTGTTATCCTAATTTCTAAATCACAATCCAAAATCCACAATATGTCTCTAGAAAAATGATAACTTTCCCAAAATAGTAGGTTTTGAAAAATTTATTTAAATGATATACCTATTGATCAAGAAATCTAATAACATGTCCATCTATCAACAAAAATTGTTGTTATCTTAATTTCTAAAGAACAATCCAAAATCCACAATACTTCAATAGAAAAATGATAACTTTTCCAAAATAGTAGGCTTTGGAAAATTTTTAAATAAATTTTTGATATATGAGTATGCTTTTAGAATTTTTGATCAATATGTGTCTTTTAAACAAATTTTCTAAAACCTGCTATTTTTAAAAAATTATCATTTTCGTAGAGAAATATTATAGATATATGATTTTGATTTAGGGTAATAAGATTTTTTATTGATAGCTGAGTATGCTTTTGTATGTTTTGGTCAATAGGTTATATTTTATAAATAAAATTTATAAGAACTGCTATTCTTAGTAATTGATCACTTCCGCAGAGAAATATTATATATTTAGGATTGTGATTTAAAAACTAGGATAACAAGAATTTTTGGTTATAGATGGGTATGGTTAAGGAATTTTTGATCAATAGGTTAGAATTTTTAAATAAATTTTCCAAAACCTGCTATTTCTGGAGAGTTGTCATTTTGTTTATAACTATTGTATATTTGAGATTATGATTTAGAAATTAGGATATCAAGAGTTTTTGTTGATAGATAGGTATGCCTTTAGAATTTTTGATCAATAAGTTATAATGTTTAAATAAATTTTCCCAAAACCTACTATTTTGGGAAAGTTATCATTTTTCTATTGAAATATTGTAGATTTTGGATTGGGATTTAGAAATTAGGATAACAAGAGTTTTTGTTGATAGATGAGTATGGTTTTATAATTTTTTATCAATAAGATGTAATGTTAAAATAAAATTTCCACAACCTACTAATTTTGGAAAGTTTTCATTTTTCTAGAGAAAAATTGTAGATTTTGGATTTTGATTTAGAAATTAGGATAACAAGAGTTTTTGTTGATAGATGAGTATGGTTTTATAATTTTTTATCAATAGGTTATAATTTAAAAATAAATTTTCCAAAATCTGCTATTTTTGGAAAATTATCATTTTGTTGATAAATATTGTAGATTTTGAATTGTGATTTAGAAATTAGGATAACACGAGTTTTTGTTGATATATAGGTATGCTTTTAGAATTTTTGATCTACAAGTTATAATGTTAAAATCAATTTATCAAAACCTACTATTTTGGGAAAGTTATCATTTTTCTATAGAAATATTGTAGATTTTGGATTGAGATTTAGAAATTAGAATAACAAGAGTTTTTGTTAATAGATGGGTGCACTTTTAGAAATTTTGATCAATAAGTTATAATGTTTAAATAAATTTTCCAAAACCAACTATTTTGGGAAAGTTATCATTTTTCTATAGAAGTATTGTGGATTTTGGATTGTTCTTTAGAAATTATGATAACAAGAGTTTTTGTTGATAGATGGGTATGGTTTTATAATTTTTTATCAATAGTTTTTCATTTTAAATTAATTTTTCCAAAACCTGCTATTTCGGTTGTAGAGAAATATTATAGATTTGGGATTGTGATTTAGAAATTATGGTAACAAGATTTTTTATAGATAGATGGGTATGCTTTTGTTATTTTTGGTCAATAGGTTATATTTTATAAATAAAATTTCTAAGAACTGCTATTTTTAGAAAGTTATCATTTTCGTAGAAAAATATTGTATATTTGGGATCGTGATATTGAAATTAGGATAAAAAGAGTTTTTGGTTATAGATAGGTATGGTTTTAGAATTTTTGATCAATAGGTTATAATTTTTAAATAAATTTTCCTAAACCTCCTATTTTTGGAAAATTATCATTTTTGTAACAGAAATATTATAGATTTGGGATTGTGATTTAGAAATTTGGATAACAAGATTTTTTGTTGATAGATGGGTATGCTTTTGTAATTTTTGGTCATAGGTTATATTTTATAAACAAAATTTCTAAGAACTGCTATTTTTAGAAAGTTATCATTTTCGTAGAGAAATATTGTATACTTGGGATTGTGATTTAGAAATTAGGATAACAAGAGTTTTTGGTTATAGATGTGTATGATTTAAAAAATTTTGATCAAAAGGTTATAATTTTTTAATAAATTTTCCAAAACCTGCTATTTTTGGAAAGTTATCATTTCGTTGATAAATATTGTAGATTTGGGATTGTGATTTTGAAATTAGGATAAAATGAGTTTTTGTTGATAGAAAGGTATACTTTTAGAATTTTTGATCAATCAGTTATAATGTTTAAATAAATTTTCCAAAACCTACTATTTTGGGAAAGTTATCATTTTTCTATAGAAAAATTGTAGATTTCGGATAGTGATTTAGAAATTAGGATAACAAGAGTTTTTGTTGATAGATGTGTATGGTTTTATAATTATTTTTATCAATAAGATGTAATGTTTAAATAAATTTTCCAAAACCTACTATTTTTTTAAAGTTATCATATTTCTAGAGAAAAATTGTAGATTTTAGATAGTGATTTAGAAATTAGGATAACAAGAGTTTTTGTGAATAGATGGGTATGGTTTTATAATTTTTTATCAATAGGTTATCATTTTTAAATAAATTTTTGTTAACCTGCTATTTTTGGAAAATTATCATTTTTGTAGAGAAATATTATAGATTTGGGATTGTGATTTAAAAATTAGGGTAACAAGATTTTTTTATTGATAGATGGGTATGCTTTTGTAATTTTTGATCAATTGGTTTTATTTTATTAGTAAAATTTCTTAAAACTGCTATTTTTTGGAAAGTTATCATTTTTGTAGAGAAATAATGTAGATTTGAGATTGTGATTTAGAAACTAGGATAACAAGCGTTTTTTTTTGTTATAGATAGGTATTGTTTTAGAATTTTTGATCAATAGGTTATAATTTTTAAATAAAATTTCCAAAACCTGCAATTTTTGGAAAGTTGTCATTTTGTTGATAAATATTGTAGATTTGGAATTATGATTTAGAAATTAAGATAACAAGATTTTTTGTTGATATATGAGTATGCTTTTTTTTTTGAACGATATGAGTATGCTTTTAGAATTTTTGATCAATATGTGTCTTTTAGATAAATTTTCTAAAACCTGATTTTTTAAAAAAGTTATTATTTTCGTAGAAAAATACTGTAGATATAGGATTTTGATTTAGAAATTGGGATAACAATAAATTTTGTTGATAGTTGGTACACACTTATAGAACTTTTGATCAATAAGTTATAATGTTTAAATAAATTTTTCAAAACCTACTATTTTTGGAAAGTTATCATTTTGTTGATAAATATTGTTGATTATGGCGCATGGAAGGAACAAGATCCCTTTACAGGACAAGGATGGTTTTACAGAGACGAAAGATCCACTGATAATATGATGGGTGCAATGTCTATTCGCAGGAGTTTATCACCTTTACATGCAGAATGTGAAGCTTTGATATGAGCGATGTAGTGCATGAAGACCCTACATATCTCAGAAGTGGTGTTTGCAACAGACTGCTCACAGTTGGTGAAGATGGTGTCTACTCCAACAGAATGGCCGGCGTTCACTACTCACATGGAGGAGTTTCTACGATGTAAGGAATACTTTTCTACCTTCACTGTTCAGCATATTCCAAGGGCACAAAACACAATGGCGGATAAGCTAGCACGAGGTGCTAGGACTAAGCCTTCTTCTATGGTTTATGTTGATTCCGTTCCTCCGAGATGGCTCTCGGCTCAGGAATCTACTTAGTATAGATTGGTCTTTTTTGTTGAAAAAAAATATATATATTGTTGATTATGGATTGTGATTTAGAAATTAGGATAACAAGAGTTTTTGTTGATAGATGGGTATGCTATTAGAATTTTTTTATCAATAGGTTATCAATTTTAAATAAATTTTCCTTAACCTGCTATTTTTGGAAAATTACCATTTTTGTAGAGAAATATCATAGATTTGGGATTGTGATTTAGAAATTAGGATAACAAGAGTTTTTGTTGATAGATGGGTATGGTTTTATAATTTTTTATCAACAGGTTATCATTTTTAAATAAATTTCCCTTAACCTGCTATTTTTGGAAAATTATCATTTTTGTAGAAATTTTTTATAGATTTGGGATTGTGATTTAGAAATTAGGGTAATAAGATTTTTTATCGATAGCTAGGTATGCTTTTGTATGTTTGGTCAATATGTTATATTTCATAAATAAAATTTACAAGAACTGCTATTTTTAGTAATTGATCATTTTCGTAGAGAAATATTGTATATTTAGGATTGTGATTTAGAAATTAGGATAACATGATTTTTTGGTTATAGATGGGTATGGTTAAGGAATTTTTGATCAATAGGTTATAATTTTTAAATAAATTTTCCAAAACCTGCTATTTTTGGAGAGTTGTCATTTTGTTGATAACTATTGTAGATTTGGGATTATGATTTAAAAATTAGAATAACAAGAGTTTTTGTTGATAGATATATATGCTTTTAGAATTTTTGATCAATAAGTTATAGTGTTTAAATAAATTTTCCCAAAACCTACTATTTTGGGAAAGTTATCATTTTTCAATTGAAATATTGTAGATTTTGGATTGGAATTTAGAAATCAGGATAAGAAGAGTTTTTGTTGATAGATGGGTATGGTTTTATAATTTTTTTTCAATAAGATGTAATGTTAAAATAAAATTTCCACAACCTACTAATTTTGGAAAGTTTTCATTTTTCTAGAGAACATTGTAGATTTTGGATTGTGATTTAGAAATTAGGATAACAAGAGTTTTTGTTGATAGATGAGTATGGTTTTATAATTTTTTATCAATAGGTTATAATTTGTAAATAAATTTTCCAAAATCTGCTCTTTTTGGAAAATTATCATTTTGTTGATAAATATTGTAGATTTGAGATTGTGATTTAGAAATTAGGATAACAAGAGTTTTTGTTGATTTATAGGTATGCTTTTAGAATTTTTGATCTATAAGTTATAATGTTCATATAAATTTATCAAAACCTACTATTTTGGGAAAGTTATCATTTTTCTATAGAAATATTGTAGATTTTGGATTGTGATTTAGAAATTAGGATAACAAGAGTTTCTGTTGATGGATGGGTGCACTTTTAGAACTTTTGATCAATAAGTTATAATGTTTAAATACATTTTCCAAAGCCTACTATTTTGGGAAAGTTATCATTTTTTTATTGAAGTATTGTGGATTTTGGATTGTTCTTTAGAAATTAGGATAACAAGAGTTTTTGTTGATAGATGGGTATGGTTTTATAATTTCTTATCAATAGTTTTTCATTTTAAATTAATTTTTCCAAAAACCTGCTATTTCAGAAAAATATCAGTTTTGTAGAGAAATATTATAGATTTGAGATTGTGATTTAGAAATTAAGGTAACAAGATTTTTTATTGATAGATTTGTATGATTTTGTTATTTTTGGTCAATAGGTTATATTTTATAAATAAAATTTCTAAAAACTGCTATTTTTAGAAAGTTATCATTTTCGTAGAGAAATATTGTATATTTGAGATTGTGATAACAAGAGTTTTTGGTTATATTTTATAAATGAAATTTATAAGAACTGCTATTTTTTGGAATGTTATCATTTTTGTAGGGAAGTAATGTAGATTTAGGATTGTGATTTAGAAATTAAAGATGACAAGAGTTTTTTTGTTATAGATGGGTATGATTTTAGAAATTTTGATCAATAGGTTATAATTTTTAAATAAATTTTCTGAAATCTGCTATTTTTGGAAATTTGTCATTTTGTTGATAAATGTTGTAGATTTGGAATTGTGATTTATAAATTAGGTTACAAAAGTTTTTGTTGATATATGAATATGTTTTTAGAATTTTTGATCAATATGGATCTTTTAGATAAATTTTCTATAATTTGCCTTTTTTAAAAACAAATTATCATTTTGTAGAGAAATATTGTAGATATGAGATTGTGATTTAGAAATTAGGATAACGAGAGTTTTTTTTTGATAGATGGGTATGGTTTTATAATTTTGTATCAATAAGATGTAATGTTAAAATAAATTTTCCAAAACCTACTATTTTTGGAAAGTTATCATTTTTTCTAGAGAAATATTGTGTATTTTGGATTGTGATTTAGAAATTAGGGTAACAAGAGTTTTTGTTGATAGATGGGTATTGTTTTATAATTTTTTATCAATAGTTTTCATTTTAAATTAAATTTTTCAAAACCTCCTATTTTAGGAAAATTATCATTTTTGTAGAGAAATATTATAGATTTGAGATTGTGATTTAGAAATTACGGTAACAAGATTTTTTTTGTTGATAGATGAGTATTTTTTTTAATTTTTGATTAATAGGTTATATTTTATAAAACTGCTATTTTTATAAAGTTATCATTTTCGTAGAGAAATATTGTATATTTGGGATTGTGATTTATAAATTAGGATAACAAGAGTTTTTGGTTATAGAGGGGTATGATTTAAGAATTTTTGATCAATAGGTTATAATTTTAAAATACATTTTCCAAAACCTACTATTTTTGGAAAGTTGTCATTTTGTTGATAAATATTGTAGATTTGAGATTGTTATTTAGAAATTAGAATAACAAGGGTTTTTGTTGATAGACAAGTATGTTTTTAGAATTTTTTATTAATAAATTATAATGTTTAAATAAATTTTCCAAAACCTACTATTTTGGGAAAATTATAATTTTTCTATAGAAATATTGTAGATTTTGGATTGTGATTTGGAAATTAGGATAACAAGAGTTTTTGTTGATACATGGGCATGATTTTATAATTTTGTATCAATAAGATGTAATGTTTAAATAAATTTTCCAAAACCTACTATTTTTGGAAAGTTATCATTTTTCTTGAATTTTTTTTGTAGATTTTGGATTGTGATTTTGAAATTAGGATAACAAGAGTTTTTGTTGATAGATGAGTATGATTTTATATTTTTTTTATCAATATGTTATGTTTTATAAATAAATTTTCTAAAACCTGCTATATTTGGAAAATTGTCATTTTTGTAGAGAAATATTATAGATTTGGGATTGTGATTTAGAAATTAGGATAACAAAATTTTTTATTGATAGATGGGTATGCTTTTGTAATTTTTGATCAATATTTTATATATTTTAGATAAATTTTTTAAAACCTGTTATTTTAGAAAAAAATATATTATTTTTTGCAGAAAAATATTTTAGATATTAGATTGTGATTTAAAAATTAGGATAACCAGATTTTTAATTGATAGATGATCGTCACGTCCTTATACCCTCGGATGATAGATAACGACATTCAAGAAACAAACAATGGAATACACGAATAATCTTGGGCCTAATTAACTATTGAAGCCCATTTAGTTTTCAAAATAAAAGTAACTATTGAAGGAAACAGAGGATAGTAACTAATAAGAGTGAGTGGTGAACCATTCTCTTTATTTTGAATTAAGCAAAACTGTTAATTCAACTGTGTCCTGGATATTAACCTTCAAATCCATACCATACCATCAACAGTGCAACTTAACATTGACTCTAAAAGAGATCATATTTATATGCGTTGCCAATGATGGAGAAGTGAACATGCCTTCTTGTTCTAAGTATCGAACTTAATATGGAGTTCAATTTCCAGGAAAAAAAAGTTTTCTACCTCTTTGTGATAAGATTATATTCACACTATAATGATATGATGGTCCCGAAAAGGAAATGAATTGTGGCCAGAAATTCAGAAATTAACCCTATTTTAGAGTCAAAACCACACTATTTTAGTGTAATTTTAATATTAAAAAAAATTCTTCTCCAACCATAACATCTTCACACTAAAAACTATTTTATAATTTTATATATATTTATGTTTTTATTTGTCATTTATTTAATTGTCTATTTTATTAATAAATTAAGCGAATAGTATTTTAGTGGGATGAATAGTATTTTAGTGTGATGAATAGTGTCACACCAAATTTTGTGTGAAATTATAGTGTTGTACTAAAATGATGTGATTTTCATTGTTTGGTTGGAGAAGGTTTTTGTGTCAAAATTACACTAAATTATTGTTTTGGAGTTGGACTCGAGATGACCTTTAAAAGATTTACCTATGTTTTGTGTGTCTGTACTAGGGCTAGGCAAAAAACTCAAATTCCGAAGAACCAAACCGAACCCGATTTGAAAAAGTAGTACCAAACCCAAACTAAAATTGATTAAATATCCGAACGGATTCAAAATTTTGGTATCTAGAGAACTGAAACCGAACCCGATCCGAACCAAAGTATTTCGGGTACCCGAATGTATCTGAAATAGATTTATATACCTAAAGATATTAATTATTCTTAGGTTTAATGTATATTAAAAACATCCAAAATATATAAGATACTTTTAAGTTGTCCAAAATATTTGAAAATATATACAAATAGTCAAAAATAAATGTCTAAAATAGTTAAAATATACTCAAAACATCAAAAATACTTGAAATATCTATTGATTCTCTATCCAAATATTCAAACCAAATCAATTTATATGTCAAGTATAGGTATTTTGACATATTTCATTCAAATTTTTATGTAATATATTATTTTGTTTATAAATTTTGAGTTTTTAAAGTATATAATGAATTTAAATTTTTTTAAATAATTTAAATGGGTTATCCCAACCCGAACTGAACCCGAACCCGAACCCGAACCCAATCCGAACCCGTAAAGATTTGAACCGAACCCAAACCGAAATTTAGAAATACCCGAATGGAGCTGAAATCTTTAACCCCGAAAATCCAAAACCTGAATAGATCCGAATCGAACCCGAATGGGTATCCGATCGCCTACCCTATTCTGTACTGTAGCCGTTACTTTATTATATAATTTAATCCAACAAATGGTATACGTCATTCTATAAGAAGCAGAGATATACACTAATGATGGTAAACTGACACTCACGCAAGAAATACAATTCATATCCCAAATCATGACAATGAAGCATTGAACCAATCAACCAACCAACTAGATCTCTACGAAAAACCTACTACACCACATTTTTTCCGGTATTTATTCGGATGTAATAACTAAATAATACAAATACACGTAACTGGTTTAGTTAGGGTAAATAAAATTTATCTCTTTAATTATATACTCACTTTATCTCAATAAATTTCAAATTTCTAATCCAAATAAATTGATTCGCATCAGCGACACAAATATACACAAAAAGTTATCTTACCCCGAAATAAACGTGAATAAATCATAGATAAATTCATAAAAACGCTTTGTTTTTAGGAAAAGACCAGACAAAACTTTGCAAAAAACTATTGAAAGGTTTATTTAAAGTATTTTTAATAACCTTCATTTCTTTAAAAAAAGAAACTTTGTTTTGCATGCAATATGTAAACGCAACACACATAAAACAGTGTTAAACTAAAAAAAACAATGGAGACCTGAGACAAGGCAAAACACATTAACTAACCACATTCTGTGATTAAGCTCCACAAAGGTTTGAAATATTGTTTACATTTTGGAAATGTTACACAATTACAAACAATAGAACGCGTGCACACTGTTCAGAGTGGAGAGCAAGTTTAATAAAGACTCTGCTACACGTAGATACTCCTTTGTCTTTTATCTACCTCCTCCTCCCCCAAAACGTTCGTCTGCTTTCTCCTTCTCTCTCTCCATTGCCACCCCATACTAACTTCTATTATGGGAAACCAAAATTAAAAAAGCTTCAACCTTTAACATTTGAAAAACTCTAATCTTTTACTTGAAATCTATCTACTTTCTACTCAATGCTTGCATCTTGAGGTCTTTCACAATCACACAATGGTGGGTACTGATCACTCTCTACCCTTCTCAACGGCGAGGAACTTGCGTACGTATATACACACTTACACACTCTCTTTGCTTGTGACCCTTTTTGTTGAACAACAATGGGTTTTGATTCTTCTTACACCCACACCCACATGGTTTCGGTTCCTCCTGATTGTAAACTTTGACATAAAAATCGTATCTTTATTGGGTTTGTTTGGATGGATTCATGTCTGATTTTTTGTTTAACTGGTGAAACGCAGCTTGGATTTTGAGGTCGGAGAGCAAGAGGATTAGCCAGTCAGAACTCGCCAAGCGTCCTGACCCGTTCTTTCTACCGGATCTACTTGATGGGTTTGAAGAGAGCAAATACGGTTGGCTTGCTGATGATGTGAAGAGGCTTTGTGAGCTCAAAAGGAAACTCTTGAACGGTTCTGTCTCAGTGGAAGAGACAGAAACTAGACAGAAGAAGGAAAAACCAGATGATGTGTTGTCTCAAGAATCAGTAACTGTAAGCTTTATTGCATAAATGAATGTTTTAAAGTTTAACTCTTTTGTGATTCTAACTCTGAATATATGTGTTGTGAAGATTGGAGATTGCTCAGGATCTGAAAGTTATAACGAGGAGTATTCATCCAAGACTCCTACAGATGATGACAATGGAACTCATCTGTATGGAGTAGGAGAAGAAGAAGAAGAAGCAGAACTTTGGAGGCAGATGGCATTTGCTCAAGAATCATCTAAAGTTGGTTACTTCTTGTACATTGACCAACAGTTTCTATATGCATTTCTTAGCGTTTTCAGCTCTTTTTTGTTTGCATATTGTTAGGTAACGGTAGAGAATGTACAAGACAACGATCCCAAACAAATCGAAGACTGTGAGCACTCCTTCATCCACAAGGATGACGTTGGAGAAGTCTGCCGTGTTTGTGGACTCATCAAAACACCAATCGAAAACATCATCGAAGTTGTCTACTACAAGGTTAGTGATCATCACTCTGATAAAACTGACAAATCTTTACAACTTTCTTCCCTCATATAGCCCAAGAGATCAAGAAGAACTTACACACGGGAACAAGAAGAAGACACAGAAACAACGAGGATGGACTTCACAGAAACCCACCACTCTTCTTCTCACACCAACAACATCTTAGGAGACAAGATGTTCATCCACCCAAGGCACGACAACGAGATGAGACCCCACCAAATCGAAGGCTTCAAGTTCCTATGCAACAACCTCGCATCCAACGAGCCAGGCGGGTGCATCTTAGCACACGCGCCGGGCTCAGGCAAGACATTCCTCCTCATCAGCTTCCTCCAAAGCTTCATGGCCATGGATCCGCAAGCCAAACCGCTCATAGTCCTCCCAAAGGGTATCATAGAGTCGTGGAAGAGAGAGTTCACTAAATGGGCGGTGGAGGACATCCCTCTCTATGATCTCTACAGCGTCAAAGCCGAATCAAGAAGACAACAACTCAAGGTTCTGAGAGAATGGGTTGAAGAGAGAAGCATACTCTTTCTCGGTTACCAACAGTTCGCAAAGATCATATGCGATGATAGCATTAACATAGATGATGAAGTGTCAGAAGATTGTAAACGTATTCTTCTCGAGAAGCCGACGCTGCTTATCCTCGACGAGGGACACACGTCGAGGAACAAAGAGACGAACCTGCTTATCTCCCTTGCTCGCGTCAGGACTCGTAGGAAAGTTGTTCTCACGGGGACATTGTTTCAGAACAACGTTGAGGAAGTGTTTAACATTTTAAACCTAGTCCGTCCCAAGTTCTTGAAGCGTCACCGAGAGACTGTTTCCCGCATCATGAGCAAGGCGGAGATACCTAGCGGCAAACATATGAACCAGAGTAGTATTGAAAACACTTTCTTCGCTGCGGTGGAGCTTACACTGAGTAGAGAGAGTTCAGCTAAAGCGAGTATGATTAAGGATCTGCGCGAGATGACACGTCACGTCTTGCATTATCACAAAGCGGACTTCAAGGGATTGCTTCCAGGGCTTAGTGAGTTCACTGTGATGCTTAACTTGAGTCCCCTTCAGAGAGATGAAATCAAAGGCCTTAGGGAGATGGATCTGTTCAAGCAGATCTCTCTCGGTGCTGCTTTGTACATACACCCGAAGCTTAAAGCCTTCTTGGAGGCAAACCCTTCGAACGGAGAAAAAGGTTTCGCTGATAACTTGCTGAAGAAGCTAGATACCTTGCTGAAGAAGATTAACGTTAAAGACGGCGCCAAGATGAAGTTCTTCCTCAACCTCGTGTCTCTCTGCGAGTCAACGGGTGAGAAGCTGTTGGTGTTCAGCCAATACATCATCCCTCTCAAGACTCTCGAGAGGCTCATGACCCTGACGAAAGGATGGAGGGTGGGGAAAGAGATGTTCACCATCACAGGCGACTCGAGCAGCGGGGAGAGAGAGATGTCCATGGAGAGGTTCAACACCTCTCCGGACGCTAGAGTGTTTTTCGGATCGATCAAAGCATGTGGAGAAGGGATCTCATTGGTGGGTGCGTCGAGGGTGCTGATTCTCGACGTTCATCTAAACCCTTCGGTGACTCAGCAGGCTGTGGCTAGAGCTTATAGGCCGGGACAGAAGAGGAGAGTGTATGCGTACAGGCTTGTGGCTGCGGATTCGCCGGAGGAGGAGAGCTATGAGACGTGTTCGAGGAAGGAGATGATGTCTAAGATGTGGTTTGAGTGGAACGTTGGCTGTGGAGGAGGGAGAGATGAGTTTGGGTTTAGGGACGTGGATGTTGATCAGTCTGGTGATGTGTTTCTTGAGACGACTAAGATGAAGGAAGATATCAAGAGTTTATATACTAGGTGAAGTAGTCAGTTTGATAACCGAGTCTAACCGGTTTTAACCGGTTTCTGATTTTTGGGTAGAATCAGAGTACAATTTTATTTTTAATTTGAATTCTCTTTTGGGTTTAAGAGCTGAACGTTGTTATTTTAGTTTCAAAGTTTTAATTTGACTAAATCGCATTCTAATTAAATCAAATCATGTTTCAGTAGGTGGAGACTCTTTACCAAATACACTGTATAACAATCTGGTTGGTACCAGTTCTTGTATACCCGGTTAAATGTAAACCAAAATGTAGTCTTTAAGTCTAAATTGGCTTGACATATAGTTCTTCTGGTTGAACTCTGACATAGTTCTGGTTGAATTTACGAAATCATAAATTGACAGGACCAGAAGAGAAACACACTTCGGTTTACTTGAACAATCAAACAAAGAGAGACCATTAATCTGTCAAGAATCAACAACGACATCTCCGTGTTCTTGATCTCCAGAGAAATGCATCAGTTGGTGTGTTTTGAAGACAAAAAACAGAGTATATGAGAGGCAAAAGCAGAGCAACATTTGACTTAACTCTGAGACTTATACAATGCTCTGATTGATTCAGAGTATTAAGCAGTCACTCTATCAACAGTAATGTATATTGGATGCTGGTTTCACTTTACTCAAATCAACCAATCAGTAATGTTTAAAATCATCATAGACAAATCTTAATGTAAGGACAGAATGTCCACTGAATGCTTTGGTCCTGAATATGAAACCATATTCATACGACTGTGAGTGTGATGACCATACAGCTCAGAAAATGACAACACTCAAAAGATCAGATGAGATGAAGCCAAACGATAAAGGAAGAACTGAAGAAACAAATTCAAAAGCTTTTTATACAAAAATTCTTTTACAGAATGTTCTTTCTTTCTAAATCAACTTAAGCTGCTCCATCATATCATATGAACGCCAAAGACACATACAAAAAGGTGCAAACTGACAAAAGAGAAGGTTTTACCCCAAAAAATAGACGGATAGGCCATCCTGTTCTTGCCTTGCATACATCGCAGAAAGAAGGGAAGCCACAACATCTGCATCATTGATGCCATAGGAGCAAGAGAATACATGAAAACTCCAAAGACAGTCATAATTTGGCAATATAAACAAAGCTAAAATGATAAGAAATGTGACTATAACATTAATTTGAGAAATTACCTCCAACAAAAAAGCATCAAGGGAGGCTATCTTTGTAAGATACAAATACAAAAAAAAAAGAGTACAGAAACAAGCTATGGAAACAACAACTCAATTACAGATGGCGAGCCGCTCTTCCAGTTTATCGTCCAACCCATAGTCCAGGCTTAGCTCGGTTAACGGGGAGATATTCTCCAGGGCAAAAAGCATGACCCGAGGGTACATCAAGTTACTATGGTCATGTAATACAAACTGCGCCATCACATTTGATTCTTTGCTGTGACTAATGTAAGAAGCCACGTTTCTTAACTTCGACACATCCATTGCAAAGTCAACCGGCGGAAGAGAAGGATAACTCGGCTGAACATACTCCGGGTAAACCTGAGATAAATCACCCAAACTACTCCATTTCTTTGTGAACCGACCCGGATAGAGAAGAGGATCCCCATTCATTGATACAATCTTGGCTTGCTCTCTTGTGAGAACCACCCCAGCATACTCACAGATGAAGGCCCCGGCTTGAATGAAATCCAATGTCCTAACACCCCAACCAGTTTCCCTGGATCTGAAAACCTCCAGCCTCTTACTCAACCCTTTCTGCGTCACACGGTTCTTACAGCTCGGACCACACGCACACAAAGCCCCACACTCAAACACCACAGGCTTACCCTTCAACAGCGTCCCGTCGCCATCATAAGGAAGCTCACCGCCATTCCTCCTCGCGCAAAAACAATCATTACCGCAGGAGTACTTACACTCACAACCCCGGTTAGCCCCTCCATGAGCAGAAATCAAATTAGTGATGGCAGATATCGCTAAGTAGTCATACCCCTCCGGTTCACGGTCAAAATCAATGTCGTTATACAGATAAACCGGAACATTCTCCTTACCACCAGAAAGGTTAAACGTTATATACCCATTAGGCCTAACCGCCAAGGGCTTAGTTCTAAGCGCTTGAGCAAACTTCATCCTCCTACTCCCCATCTCACCCTGTCCTTCGATCCTAACTAACTTAAACTTAAACACCCCAAACCCTGACTTGCCAACATCAAACCAGTACTCTACAATCCTATACAACCCATCGTACACATACACCTTCGAGCTAACAACGTTATCATACTTAAACCCACGAATCACCCTAACTTCGATACCGTAATGCATACTCCTCTCCATCGCAAGGTTCCCACTTTCCAGCCTCTGGTGCTGACACTGCCTGTGGAGTTTGTCCTGCCCACCGTGCCCTGAGTAAACAAGAACCTCCCCTGTATCCTCATCGTCCTCGTAACCGCCTGAGACGATAATGCTAGTGGCTATCGGCTCACCGTTTGAGCTCCGGTGAGCCGTTAGATAGTCAATCCCAGCTTGCGGCTGGCCGTGTAGGCCAACCACACAGAGCTCCAAACGGTAAAGAAACATGTCTCCAATCTCAACGCCGGGAATCAAACCCACGACGTGTTTGTCCTGGTTCAGCCACAGTCCGCGCTCCCTCATCAGAGTCGAGGCCTTGTAATCGGCTCTAGGTTTACGCCGCCGACCGGGGAGCCGCATCTCCTCCGCGATTATATGGAGGCGGAGAGCGTCGTAGATCGCTCGAGTCCGTTTCACGATCTCTCTGCGGTGTATATGGTCTTCGCGCCCTAGGGCGGCGACCCTCGCGAGCTCCTGCGGTCTCTGGAACTTCGGCGGGAGGTGGGAGGAGAGAGCGCGGCTGTCTCCGGATCCCGGCGGGGTTTGGATCGGTGGAGGAGGGTGGAGGCGGGGTTTTTCTTCCGGTAGGGGGACGATCGCGAGGGGATTGGAGAGGAGGGGGACGGCGTTTCCCTCGGCCAATGCGGAAGCGACACGTTCGCAGAGGCTGTAGTATTCGGCGTAGATATCGGAGGGGGAGGGAGTAGGAGGAGGGGTAGGATCGTCAATTGGTTCGGCCTTGACGTGTAGTCTCGGAGGCAGTGACATCATCGCGGCGGCGGGGGGCGAGCGGTTAAGGTCTGGAAATGCGAATGGAGTATTCATTCTCCTAAATGAAGCGGGACGGAAACGGAAAGTACACCTGGGCTTTTTTGGGCCAATACCCGGATCCGGATCCGAATTTATGGGTTTTTGATGATTTCGAAATGCTTTTCAAAGACTGTGGAGATCTTATTTATAGGCTCAAGGATATGTGAGGATGTTCTATTATGGTATTTGAAACTTTCTAAAAAGGGTTTTTAAAAAATCACTTCATATTTATCTTCAAAAATAAAAAAATTATTTGAAATGAAAAAAAAAGTAAAAACAATTATTTAAAAATCAATTTTTTATATATATATTTTATGTTTCATAACACGATAAAAATATCGATCTATAGTAATTTAAAAAATAAATATATTATTGTAAATAAATATTTAAATTTTAAAAAATTCTACAAAACTCTGAAATTTTCTTCAAAAACTCATAAACATTGTAACAAAATCTTTTTTAAGATTTACTCAAATCTCATATTTTCTTGGATTTACTCGAATCTTGGATGTACTCGAATCTTTGATTCAATAAACCTCCTATATAAAATACGATCTAAATTAGAAGTATAAACTATTCAACATTCTGTTTTAAAAATAAGATCTTTTTATTTAGAAATTAATCTTTTAATTTTGGGTATGTTTTTATATTGTATATAGACGAGAAAACGACATTATCCATAACCAACATATCGCGAAATGTTTAATTCATATTCAACTTATATGATCGTGCAAAAACATATATGTAATTTTGAATTATTTAAATAACATACATAATGTTAACTTTTTGGCGCAAACATATATAAGTCACCTTATCAGCGAACATATCATCTAATTTTGCTGATGTGGATGATATGCAAGCTAATTTAGTTGACGAGAATGCCACATGTACAATATTTTTTTAAAAATAAAATAAATAAAATAGTTGTTTTATAAAAATATAGTTTTAGGAAATGTAAATGTTATAAATTTCATTATTTAGTAAAATTAAAAATTTAATCTTGTAGAAGAGATATTTTCGTTTACATTTTCTATAAAATAAAATTGCTCTCAACTATTTTTATTTTTTATTTTTAAAATAATATCATATATGTGGTATCTTTATAAGCAAAATTAACGGACGTATCATTTACATCTACATGAGCATATATTTGGAAAAATACAATTTCTTTTTATATATTTATATGTTTCTTAAAACGATAAAAATATTGAGCTATGGTAATTTAAAAAAGAAAAATATTATATTAAATAAATATTTAAATTTAAAAACAAAATCTACAAAAACTCTGAAATTTCTTGAAAATCTCATAAACATGGTAACAAATTTTTTGTAAGATTTACTCAAATCTCATATTTTCTTGGATTTACTCGAATCTTGGATATACTCGAATATTTGATTCAATAAACCTCCTATATACAATAAGATCTAAATTAGAAGTATAAACTATTCAACATTCTGTTATAAAAATAAGATATTTTTATTTAGAAATTAGTTTTTTTTTTTTTAATTTTGATATGTTTTTATATTGTATATAGACGAGAAAATGGTCTTTTCATAACCATCAATTCATATCCGAATTATACGACCGTGCAAAAACATATATGTACTTTTGAATAATTTAAATAACATACATAATGTTAACTTTTTGGCGAAAACATATATAAGTCGCTATATCAGCGGTTGTATCATATAATTTTGCAGACGAAAATGCCACATGTACAATATTTTTTTAAAATAAAATAAATAAAAAATAGTTGTTTTATAAAAATATATTTTTAGGAAAGTAAATGTTTATAAATTTCATTATTTAGTAAAATTAAAAATTTAATCTTGTATAAGAGATATATTCGTTTACATTTTCTATAAAAAATTGCTCTCAACTTTTTTTATTTTTAAAAATAATATTATATATATGGTATCTTCGTAAGCAAAATTAACTGATGTATCATCTACATCTACATGAGCATATATGTGTACAATGTTTAAAATATTTTTGATAAATTGAATTGAAAAAAAAACCCAAAAATATTGCATATGTATATAAAATTGTTTCCATAAAAAAACTTATAAAAATACTACTAATAAAAAGTTTAAATCAAGATATTTAGAACGTTAAATAAAGATAAATTAAAGTGTTAAACATTTGTTTTGTCTTGGAGACCATGAAAGTGTTTAGCAGGCCATGGGGATTCTCCACTTTGACAAGTCCTAGTTTTAAAAAGGATTTGTGTGAAATCGACAGAAGTCATAACAGCATCTCCAAAAATACATTATATTACGAAGTTTTCAAAATTCTATATTTGAAGTTTAAATGTGTTCTTTTCCAAAAACAAAACTTCAAATTTAACTTCAAAATTATATGTATTTTATACTATGGTCTTTTTATTTGTCATAATTAATTTAAATTCATAAAACTTTTGTAAATAACTAAGCGCATGTATAAAAATACTACAACAATATTAATTAATAAAAATTTAAATTAAAACTAAACTTTTAAATACAAATAACATAGTTAATATTAAACTTCAAACAAAATATCATTATTCCATAAAATTATTTTTTGTAATACATATATGATCAACTAGTGCATTTTGAAGTAAAAATGACTTTTTTTATTTTTAGTTTGTAGACTACAAACTAAAAATTGTTGAAATCTGGTGATCTTAAACTTGTAAATAAATTAGATCTGAACAAGAAAGTAAAAGAAGAAAATAAATATTGCTAAAAATACTTAACTTCTATCGATGATATTAATACTCGATGAATACATTCGATCTGAATAAAAAAGAATCTTACAAAAAGACATCAAAACAACAACAACCATCTTCGGTTACAAAATTTGTTTGTACAATATTTTCGAGATTGTGGAGGTTCCAGATCAAATTTACCCATCAAAGTTGCTGTAATATTTAAATTTGTGTAATAGTTATATTTCATGTAATTTTTAAAAGCTTTTTTTTTTGTTTTAAGTTTCTTTTGTTTGTTGTTGTCTAAATTTAGTTTTAAAATATTTTAAATCTAATCATAATTTTTTCTTTAATTTTATGTGTAAAACTTAAATTTATAAAAAAAAAACTGAACTTTTTATGAGATATCAAATTTTTAAGGATCAAACGAGAAAATATTTAAGAATTATAAATGTGATGTGTAATTGTAGAGACCAAAATGCAAAAAAAATATGAAACTTCAAATTTGAAGTTTTGAAGTTCTTTTTTGGAGAGTAAAAAAAATTATATTTGAAATTATAAATTGTTTCGTGAAAAACTCTGTGCTCTCATATTGATTTGTTGATTCCAGTAACAACACATTAGCAAAGCTCTTTCTATCTTTTAAATTGTTCGTGAGTTGTATGAATGATTGAACTGCAATGATCAATCTTCTGAAGTTAAGTTGTAGCTTTTACGGTAAAGATCTAACCAGACAACGATATAACAAAATAAAAATATTTTTCAAAAAAAAAACTAATAGCAGAAAGGAGCACTCGGTTAATGAAAGATACAAAATAGGAGTATCTTGTAGCATTATCATCTTAGGCGATGGAGCCAGATGGAATGTCCATGGAAGCTGCTTCATTGTCTTATGAGATGCTTAAGCTTGGAAATGAATTCTCTCAACCGCGCCCATTGCAGATGAGCATCTGGTAAATTTATAGCTTGGAAACAGGCTCTTGTGTTGTTGTTGGATTTTTTTCAGGAATGTCTGTAGAAGCTGGACCGAGTTGTTCTCACTTTTCAAACATTTTATGCTTCTTAATAGAGTATCATGTATCCAAACCTAAGGACATGAATGTAACAGTGAGAGGAACCTAAAAGCACCCATGTCTTGATTGTTAACTGAGAGGATCATGTATCCAAACAAACTATCTATCTGTTCTAATACTTCTTGGTCACAGAATCTCATCTTCTAATCTTCAATCTTTGAACTGAAGAACTACAATCTAACTGACATTGATGATTCTTGTTTATGCTTGTGCTTCAGCATCTCTTTCTCGACGGTAAGCGAAAATCTCCTGTCCAACTACTCTCCCTACACGTCTACTCCTCCTACTTTTCTTACTCAAACCTCTCTTACCTTCTCTCTCAAACCCAGGCTCTGACATTGGAACACAATGAATAAACCACAAAGGCAACATAGCTGCCAAAGACTGCATCAAGATTCCTGCAGGCAAGTTCGCGTAGTTATTACACGTTACACCGATCGCATTAGCCATCCCAACTCCAGCACACCCGCTAACTATCGATGACAAACACAGAGCTGAAGCTAAGAAAGAAGTAATGGATCCTTCACATCCTCCAGGGCACATGTTTGCTAGCAAGACAGAAAACGGAAGAACCTTGAACTGTGCAAGAATCTCAGCCACACTTGAAAAGCAAAGCACAAAAGCCTTGTTGGAGATTCCAAACGTTACATTTATTTGCTTCACCAAAATGTAATCAAAGAGTAATGACAATGCATATAGGAGCTGAACTATATGGACCAGTGGCCTCATGGGAAGCGTCTTCTTCAAGTAACGATCGTAGACCACGGTCAAACAAAGAAGCATCAGCTGTCCAATAACTTTTGACATTCCTATAACCCAAGGATCAAGATTAAGTCTTTGAGTTTGGTAGCAGAAGACTGATCCTGAGAGAAGAGGCACCATTGCAATGGAAGCTATGATCCACGTCAAAGGCTGAGAGACTTCATCTCCCTGAATAACTCCCATGAGATCATAAAACTGTTTCTTTAAGCTTGTCTCTCTTATCCGTGGTAGGCCAAATGATTCTTCTCTGGAGGACAGAGAAACAGTGAGCTGAAGAGACAAGATAGCTGTGAAAGCAAGGAACAAGATTCTAGGAGGTGTCTTGAGCAAGCAATATCCACCAAGTAGGTTTCCAAGGATTCCTCCAACAGCTGAAGCCATGAGAGCATAAGATTGAAGACCATTCATTTGGTATCTTAAACCATACTCAGCAACTAATGCGTCTTGTGCAACTTCAGCAATGGATGCTCCAAGGTTGCTAAGCAAAGCAAGTCCAAAAAGTGAAGGAAGAGCTTCTCGAGAACCGGGGAATATTGCTAATGAACCCCATGCTAAACCTTGCAAAAGCACTGAGACAAAATAGGATCTGAGATTTAAACATTTTAAATTTTTTTTTTTTAGAGCAAAAACATTTTTAAATTAATTTTAATAATTTGGGAGCTATATGTGTAATAGTTTTTTAAGATTTGGACATGCAAAAGTTTCATCCGGCTATGCTCAGAACCCGCCATGCTACAACAAAAATATTCGACCAGCTAGGATTTTTTTTTCTAACCTCCAATGGAGATGTAAGGAACTCTACGAGCACCACCGATGTACAGAACATCTGAGAGGACTCCATAGAGAGGTTTAGCCACCATGGGAAGAATAGCAGTGTACTGCACAAGCTGAAGCGTCGATGGCTTGAGGTTAAGGCAATGAGACATGTGAAAGTTAAGTGCAAGCCATGGGAAACACCTTGACCCTTGAACCCAATACCCTACAGCACATAGCAAAACCGCGTTTCCTTGATCTCTTCTACCCACTTTCGTTTCATCAAAGCCCCCACCACCATTGTTGTTTCTCCCTCTAACTACCGAGAGACTACAACTGGTCAATGTTGTTCTTGATCTCGTGTTGGAATTTACTACAAGGGTTCTGCTTTGATGCTGATGTTTCTTGTTAGTGGTGGTGTTTAGGCTTCTTCCGTAGGGGATTGTTGATGGTTTCAAGAGCTTTACTGGGTTTGTGATGGATAATAATAATGGATTGTTCATGATTCCTTAAGGCTTCTCTTGTTTTTGATCTGAGGGATTCAAAATCTGTGGGAAATAATGAAGAGATGGAACAGAGAGAAGAAAGGAGAGAGATTGGGTTCTTAAGAAGGAAAGAAAATCAGCCACAGAGATAATGTGGCGACCATTATATTATATATGCAATAATTAGCACTTTATCTTTTTGTTTATTAGGGAGGAAACTATAGAATCAGAGAATGATCTCGAAGATTGATAAGAATCAAACAAACAAAAAGAAGAAGTTGGACAGGTTGTCTTCAATCAGATAGTCATTAAACAAGTAGTATAGTACTAATTTTATGTATTTAATTATCGCTTAATAAGGACTTGAGATTAATTTGTGTACGTTAACTTTATTTTCGTGGGACCCAGTTGCGGAGTATCCTTGGTGTTTCGAAAATGAGAGTTTTTTTTTAAGATTCGGGTGGGGTCCTTTTCTGACATAAACTCCTCGAAACTCTGATTGTGACTTGTTATTTGCGAAAATATCACATCTGACAAATTCATTTAGTTAAGACATGTGTTTACCATACTATAAGGCAGATTCTACTATGGATAATGCTTATGAGATTACATGCACATATTCCAAAGTTAACAAAGAATACATATCAATCTACATATAAAAGACACTATATTCCATTCTTAAACTGTTATTTTATCGTAGTAGCTCTAACTTTTTTAATACATCAGCCTAGTTCTCACATTTTCTTTCACCCATTTTTTCGTATTTACTCACATCAGATAATTGGTCAAAAGAAATTGGAGAGATGATAACAAGAATAAAGGAAAAACCACATAAAGAATAATCACAAAAACATAATAAATTAAACAAAATTATACAATAACCCGTTGAAAAATATATGAAGAAAAAAAAAACAAATCCGTGTGAAGCACGGAGCCACTAATCTATACTAATAAAATGGACCTTTTGAGGCTCCATAGAGCGTCCACATCAGCAAAAAAAACTTCTCCCGAAAAATGACACGTGGCATAAAATATAGTTTTTCATTTTAATATTACTAATTTCCAAAAATTATAAATAATATGTAAACATACAACATAAAAAATGGAAATACTACATTAAACATATGTAAGATTACCATTTTACATTTTTAGTTTTTAAAAAATAATATGTAAACATACAACATAAAAAACAGAAAAACTACATTAAACATATGTAAGATTACCAGTTTTCACTAAAAAAAAGACGGCTTATCTCCGTAATGTAACATTACTAGTTTGTAAAAAAAAACATTATCTATAATTTCAAAAATAATAAATAATAAATAATATGTAAACATACAGCATAAAAATGAAAATACTGCATTAAACATATGTAAGATTACCATTTTNNNAAAAACGGCTTATCTCCATAATGTAACATTACCATTTTATAAAAAAAGAAAAAAAAACATAAATATAACTATTTGACTATTTATCCAAGTTCTTCTATTAAACATTGCCGTATAGAGCGTCCACATCAGCAAAACAAAACTTCTCCCGAAAGATGACATGTGGCATAAAATATGGTTTTTCATTTTAATATTACTATTTTTAGTTTTTAAAAAATAATATGTAAACATACAACATAAAAAACAGAAAAACTACATTAAACATATGTAAGATTACCAGTTTTCACTAAAAAAAAGACGGCTTATCTCCGTAATGTAACATTACTAGTTTGTAAAAAAAAACATTATCTATAATTTCAAAAATAATAAATAATAAATAATATGTAAACATACAGCATAAAAATGAAAATACTGCATTAAACATATGTAAGATTACCATTTTACATTTAAAAATAACAATAATATGTAAACATACAACATAAAAAAATGGAAAACTACATTAAACATATGTAAGATTATCATACACAATGTAAAGAAAAATAAATAATAAGTAAATATATAATATAAGTAAATACACAATTTAAAAATGGAAAATTACATATCCTTATTAATAAAAGGGACCTTTTGATGCCGTATAGAGCGTCCACATCAGCAAAAAAAAACTTCTCCCGAAAGATAACACGTTGCATAAAATATAGTTTTTCATTTTAATATTACTAATTTTTGAAAATTATAAATAATATGTAAACATACAGCATGAAAAATGAAAAAACTACATTAAACATATGTAAGATTACCATTTTAGATTTTTATTTTTAAAAAATAATGTGTAAACATACAACATAAAAAATGAAAAAACTACATTAAACATATGTAAGATTACCATTTTTCACTAAAAAAAAACGGTTTATCTCCATAAGGTAACATTACTATTTTGTAAAAAAAAAAACATTATATATAATTTCGAAATCTATACTAAGAAAAAGGACCTTTTGGAGCTCCAACTATACTAATAAAAGGGACCTTTTGAAGCTCCATAGAGCGTTCACATCAGCAAAAAAACTTTTCCCGAAAGATGACACGTGGCATAAAATATAGTTTTACATTTTAATATTACTAATTTTCGAAAATTATAAATAATATGTAAACATACAGCATAAAAAATAGAAAAACTACATTAAACATATGTAAAATTACCATTTTTCACTTAAAAAAAAAGACGGCTTATCTCCATAATGTAACATTACCGTTTTATAAAAAAAAAGCAAAAAAACATTATATATAATTTCAAAAATAACTTACTAATAAAATGAACCTTTTGAGGCTCCATTGAGCGTCCACATTAAAATGAAACCATTACAGTTAATAACCATTCAAGCGTTTATCCCGAAACACTTCTTTCCTCGCCGAATCAGGTATTGGTTCATGTGGGTTTAGTATTGTTTTTGGTTTATTAACCGGTTTAGGATGGTCCTATTGTAAATATAATTTAAGTTGGTTTAACATATATTATGCTTAAAATAACTTAAATTAAATAATATTAATATTATGCTTAAAATATAATTTTAGAGAATTTTCAATTATAGTTTACAGAACATTATAGGTGGTGAATTTAATTTATTAAATTCGTTTATTACTTAAAATTAAGTTTTTTAAAAAAAACATAATGAGTTATAAATATCAATGCTGGATTGGTGAGTATAATATGAAGACAAAAATATAAATATTTCACTTTCAAGATAAGAAATTCAGCTTTTATTCAGTTACTCAATATATAATATCTTAAATTATTTTTTAAAAAATATACATAATTTATATATATAGATTAATATTCCAAACTTAAACTATTATATTATATATGAATAATGTTTTTAAATAAAAATAATTTCTGATTTAAAAAAAAATAAAAACAACAAATTGTTATTTTCAAATAATGGATGTAATTTACATTATACTATCATTTAACAAGTATTAAATATGTTTTGATATATCATTATTTTCTATTTTCAGAAAAAAATAAATTATTAAACATCAATATCATCTAGGTTAAGTATACTACCATCACAAATTCAAACATCACAAAAAATATTTACACAAACATTATAATACAATAATTTAATCAAAAAATACAATTAAAAAACAATATTCAAAAGAATAGTTATATACTTAATATTTGAAAATCAGAGATATTTTTGCTAAAATTGTACTTACCAGGCCAAGAAGATCGACCATCTTTTTACGGATCGATCGATTGTTGAGCATGTGGTCGATCCGAAAATACTCTGCGGTTTAATTAAATATCTAAAACATTTATTCCAACACTCAACAGATAGCTTTGCTAAATATGATAAATAGATAGCCAACAAAATTACAAAAAATATTTAAATAGTAAAAGATATGTTAATTTAACGTGTTAAAATTTAAAAATAAATTTTAATTATGACATGCATCTTAACATTTATATAAATATATATCATAACCTAAATATAAGGAATTTAACAACTTAAATTAAAAAAAATAAAAAATCTCGGGCGTAGCCCGGGTTAATCCCTAGTCTATATATATAGCACAATATTATGCCTCCAAATGGACGAATACTCTAAGGTTGAAACTCCCAGATAAATAAAACAGCAAGCGTACCCAAATAAAACAGACGCTAGACAATTCCTGCAGGGCTAATTACTAGAGAACGTTTTTCATCATGTTCTTTTGAGGTTGGAGATCTTTCGATAATTGTGTCATTTTCTTTTATCTCGCGGTTTACTTCATTATTTTTGGGTTTATAATCGAAAGACAGGTCTTTATTTGTGGCCATGGCGACTAGTTCTTTCTCTTCAAGTCCCTTTGTCTTTCCAATGCTACATTGTTCCCTCCCATGTTTCTCCAACGCCTCCTTGAACTTATTTATCTGCTCAAAAAATCAAAATACGCAATTAGTGTTCGAAATGCTTGAATTAGTTGTCGGATTATAGTTGCTGAAAAAAAATAGTTGTCGGAATATTTTTAAAAAAACAGTATATATAGTAACTACAAGCATAGATGTAAATGCAAACATAAACAAACAATCAATTTCATATAGTTTATATAAAGAAGAAAAAAATGAATAAAAATAGAATATTACCGTGGCATTAGTACAACTGAAACTGCAGACGCGGCCTGAGGAGCCACGGTAGAAGCGAAAGAAGGGAAGAACATGAACGTGAAGACTTTGACATAGACTTCTTTGTTCTTCGTAATTCACTTGTAGAAACTCCACCTCTGGATTCTTCTCTGCTATTTTACATATCTGAAACATATAATCCAAAATCACACTTTTGATGAAAATATAAACAAAACATGAACTTTTCTTAAACTTAGTCAAATATAATTATCAAAACATACAAACATCAACATTAACCAAATTATACCAAAAGTATATATTAAATTAAGTATTTATAAATAATTATTTTGGGTACTCAATAATATCCTATTATATTTTGATACATAATAGGGATTGAAATCGAATTTCTTTCTGGAATTTTAATTTTTTCCGGTTTTTTTTTATATACACTTGGGTTCGGGTTCGGCTCCGGTAAAATCCATAACTCCATATAGAAGAAAATTCATTCCGTTTTTTATGCCGGGCTTAAATCGGTTTGGATTCACTTTTATCGGTCGAGTTTGGTTTTAATTTGTGGATTCGGGTTATTTATCCAGCCCATAGATGGTTTTGATTAAATCCTAATAATAACACTTGGAGTCGGTTTACTATTTTGAATTGTCTACTAATAGAATCTGTTGTATCCGGTTTTGTTTTTTTTTTTTAATTTCAGATGATTGAGACCGGATTACCTTGGGATGAAGAGCTTTGCATCCACCACACCCAGGAGAGAAGAAATCAACGACAACAAGTTTATCTCCAGCATTAAGTAGAGAGTCGACAAGATCTTGAGGTGATGTTACCGACTTCATGTTAGGTTTCAGTTCCTTCTCCCACCATTTTTGTTTCCTTCCAATCCCAAGACTCGTCTGAATAAATTAAACGAAACTATTTAACCCGATCAACGAAAGATTAAAATGATTCTGAGCTAACCTGACAACGGATCATGGAAGGAATCTTTTTCTTGGGAAACAATATGTTATCATTCTCGCCGTAGATCAATGTTCTAGGGTTGACATGGCTGCAAGATATCAGTCTTGGGCTAATGCAGCTCAGAGAAGAGATGCTTTTAGGGCTTAGGTTGGAACATTCTTGGAGGTTGAAGCGGTTGGGATTAATGAAGATTGGATTCAGCTTGATGAACGTATCTGTCGCCATGAATTCACACAGAAAAATAATTGCCGTGTTCCACAAGAAACATGTCATATAAAAAAAACTTGAAAAGAGAAAAAAGTTTGAATAGCAGAGAGAGAAGAGGTTTTGTGAAATTTTTCTTCTGCTCTCTCCACCATCCTTCTCAAAAACGAGATTTGGGAGAAAGAAATAGGTTTACAAACCGAAATTTCTAAAACAAGAGCAGTGTTTTTTAATTAGTATTACCTATTTTTAGCTTTATATTTCTATTTTTTAGAACAGTTAGGGTTCCATTTTATCTTCTTTTTCTTTATGAAACTCCTACCACATTAAAGAAACCAAACCACTGATGCATAAAGAATTGTTAGATACTTTGTTTCTTAACTGATTTAATCCGTTTGGTTAAACCACCAATCCTTCATGTCTGGTTCATTAGACAAAGCTCAGGTATAATGCAAACTGTTTCCTCTTTGGTGTCCAAAACGATCAACCCTAAACTTGGTTTTGTAAACTGTTACCAAAAGTTTCTGTTTTTGTAGGTTGGGTTGGCAACTTTACACAGACATCTGCCATGCCCTGACTGTGCTAACTAGACACAACTGGGACCATCACAAATAAATAGACGTTCTTTGATTCCTCGTAGAAATACTAAAAGTAATTGAGAAGTCTTTTCATATAGCAAAATCAAATTTCACTTTGGATGAAAAAGGACAGAAAAATCAAATCCAGAGACTGGAGATGATGATATCAAAGAATTGCTAGAACATAAGATGGCGAATGAGCAGAACTCTGTAATTGGTATTAATGGATATCCTGAACAGATACTGTGTAATGGCATTATCTCTCTTACAATAATGATCCTGCTGCAAACTACAGCCTTTGTGTTGAGTAGGAGACTATTTTGGTCACAAGATGAGGAATTTGGAGGCAAACAAAAAAAAAAAAATCTATGGGATGAGGTCGAAGTTCGTCTCCAATATGTTCTGAATTTTGGACAGGGAATCAACTTTAAAATCAGGATGCAGTCCAGAGACAGAAAAATCATCTGGTCTATACCTTCCAGTTTCATCTAGCAAGCATGTGAAAGCTCCAGCTCCTTTTCCACAAGCTATCTAAAGAATCAAGTGAAAAAAAGAATCAAAATACCAGTTATAATGTTCAGACAATATGCAAAGTCCCTTCATAGCAAATCTTTAAACAACTGCATAAGATGGTCTGTGTTTAAGCCTCTTTCATGAGCTTAAAACATAATTTCTTTAGGCATTTCTTAAATATCTGCCAAGCAGAAACATTTACCACCATGTCAGCCACTCACATCATCTTTCAAGCTGTCACCAACCATGATGACTTCGTTAGGTTGGATGTCCCATGCTGAACATATATGCAGCAGCGGATCCGGGTTTGGTTTATATGGACGAAACTCTCTGCCTAGTGCCGGTGAAAAGATAACCTAATACAACAAAAACTAATTAGACAAAACAAATAAGGCAGTAAACTAGAGAGATTCCACCATATAGCACATGATACTCACCCCAAAACGTTGGTGGAATATGTCAATTGCCTTCTTAACATTGCGTGTAATTAGCCCCCTCCTACAAAAATGAAACAAGAAGTTGCTCACACTGAGCATGGCAAAACAACACAAACTGTAGAGAGAAGAATCTGAAAACCTACTTTATCTTTTTGGAATCAAGAAAGCTACAAAGTTCAACAGCACCTGCAACAATAACTTGTCATATATTAGAAGAGAATCACCAAAGAAACACAAGAGAACTACTTCATCTTCACACTTAAAGTTACAATCTTTCTCAATCGTAAACCAAACCAAGTTCGAATCTTTCGCCTCACAGATCAAAACTAACAAAGATACACACAAACCCTCTAAACTCAAAATCTCAAAACAATCCATACCGGGCATGATTTGGAGCTTATCAATCCCCTGTTGCTCATAATCAGCTATGATCTCGTACGCCTTCTGCTGCTTATCTGGGCTCCACGACTCTATATGGTGAAGAATATCGATTCCGGTAGGACTCTCCGCCTTGATTCGCTTGTACTCATCTTCTCCGAGGACAGTCCTGTACATTGCCGCGAAATCGATGACCGGAACCGTTA
Organism: Brassica oleracea var. oleracea; assembly: GCF_000695525.1. Taxonomy (NCBI): domain Eukaryota; kingdom Viridiplantae; phylum Streptophyta; class Magnoliopsida; order Brassicales; family Brassicaceae; genus Brassica; species Brassica oleracea. The sequence continues at coordinate 47,735,387 of NC_027751.1, read as the reverse complement.
AGGTTCCGTCCATGTCGAACACAACGCCTCTCAGGCGAGCTTTTGCGTTCGTCGTTAGATTCGCCATTAAGATCGAAGAAGAGGGTCTGAGTGTTAGTGAAAGGAATGATCTTGATAAGAGGAATGTCATGGAGAAGAAATGGTAAAGTGACAAATGAAATCGAAAATTAATAACTAATCTCTTAACCGATCCGGTTCGGTTTAACTGAAATTAAAAAAAATTAGTTTGTTTCGGTTTAGAGGATTGTTTCTTTGGTTTTATTTTTATTTGAGCATGTTTGTGTAAGAGCTCAAGAATGGGAACAAAGACACCAACAATCTCAGCAACAATGGTTGTGCCTCTGCTGCTTCTTCTCTTCTTATTTTCTTCCTCTTCTTCATCGGTTTCCTCTTCGGTTCGGTTCTCGGCTCCTCGGGCACGGTCCCGGGTCCTTCTAACTCGTCCCACCCACCAAAGTTAGAAGCCATTCCAGCTGAACCACTGTTCCTGACCTGAGACGGGCTGTATCTAACTCTGCTCCTTCTCTCGTCCTCCATCTCTATCCCGAACTGATTAGCCGTTGACGTTCTTCTTCTACGTTTATCCCAACCAATTAACTTCTGGAACGCTAGAAACAACAGTGATGGCCCGATGGCTACACCTAGCGATATGAGGAAAGCTTTGGGTCCCGTGCTGAAGAAAAGTGATAAGAGGATGAAAGGGAGGAGATATCCATACGATTTGAATGCCTACACAGTGAACAACAAAAACAATCAAGACAGCATAAATGAAATACCTTTAAGACATTCATTTGAGACCAAACTAACTTAAGAGTCACTGCTCACCAATCAAATGTTCAATTGAGACAACCAATCATAATAGTTTAGAAGCATAAAAATGAAGTACCTTTAGAATCCAGACATTGTCTACAATCTCCTCTAAGATCTTCCACAGATCAATTTTACCACTATCACCACCACCACCATCAACATCATCTTCAACGTTATCCTCCAATAATTCTTCCCAAAGCTGCCGCCTTTTCCTCCCTCTCTTCCCCCTCTCCGTCCGTCCATATCTTCCCTCTTCCTCCGCGACGGCGCGGATTTTGTAGATGAATCTCCGGCGATTCAGAGGGATTACCTTCACGGAAACTACTGTAGAGCTTGAGGAGGAGGGATAGTGGAGATGAGAAGCAGAGGATGTAGGCTTTTGGAATCGCGACGCACGGAGGTTTGCGAAGCTGAGGAAAATAGAGGGTCGCGGCAAGGAGGGGCGAAGAAGCGGAAGAGCTCCTCTCTCCGCCATTAACGTTTGAGGAGGAAGCGAGAGAGCAAGTGAAAGGAAGGAAATATTCTGGTCCGTGTATGTCCACTGAACTTCCGCCACGTTGTCATCATCTCCTCCATTGGAATCGAATTACCACTAAACCGGTTTGGTCCACGAGAATGTTCGAAACTAAAATCCGGTTTACAGCGCCTAGGCGTTGTTGAACTAATGAAATGGGCCTTGTAAGGCCCACAAAACTTGAGACGGAACCAAATCGGATGCTATATTAAATTCAATGGATGAGCTTGTGGAACACGTAAAAACATAAACCCTATGCTGTTTTTCAGAATAGATATTAGCTTTACTTCCTCTTCCTGTTAGTGAGAATTATCATTTTAGCTCGAACTATTTTGTATCTATTGTAATCTTCTCGGGTTGAGTGAGAATCTATCACCATGTATCGACTTGTCTCCAACATTGCTTCACAAGCTAGGTTACTTTCTTCATTTTCTCTGTATTTCTGAAAGTTACTTTCTTTTATTGATATATCATTTATCGTTTTTTTTTATCTTTCTTTTGTTTTGACAGAAACGCCAGAAAGTGTACAACCCAGGTTCGTGTTGTTCTTCAGTTCGTATCTTCTTATGCTGCTTTAGCCATTTGTGGGTATGTATTAGTGTGCATTCTTTTGTATTGTTTAGTTTGGAAGCATGCTCAGTTCCACTAGAAGTTATTCACAAAAAGACATAAGGTCCGGTGTTAAGGAGCTTGCTGATACAGGTCAAGTCACTATGGGACCCAAGGTATATATAAACTTTTTTTCTGATCATTTCAAGAGATTAGTATTGCAAGCGATAATAGTTAACGAGGGAACATGTGATGATGCCCTAGTGAGTAGTGACAACTATCATCAATTACCTGTTTTTATTACCTCTCAAAGTATCTTTTTTTTTTGTAACACTTTTTTTTTTTTTTTGTAACACTCTCTCAAAGTATCTAAATCACTTTTTTTTTAAGGGGTGTAATGTCACCATCGAACAAAAAGATGATGGTAGTATCACCATCACACAAAGCTGGCGTGCACCAAAGGTGACAAAGGATGATGTTACTGTTGCCAAGAGCAATGAGTCCAAGGGAAGAGTCAAGAACGTTGGTGCCAGTCCTGTCAAACAGGTTGCTAAAGCCACAAATAATGTAGCTGGTGATGGTAACGGGGCTCCCTTTCACTGTATTAGAACGTTTCTTTTTCTTAGTCTCCCATGATTTTCATATTTATTGTTGTTTTTTTATTCGACCTAAAAACAGGAACGACGTATGCTACAGTCCTTACTAGAGCTATCTTCACGGAAGCTTGTAAATCAGTTACTGCTGGAAAGAGTGCATATCATGCTGCATATCGTGCAATGCACCTAAGACTTGGTATCAAGTTAGCAGTTGATACTGTTTTGAAGAACTTGAAGAGTAGAGCACGCATGATTAGCACTTTCGAAGAAATTGCCCAAGTTGGAACAGCATCAGCTAATGGAGATAGAGAGATTGGTGAACTTATTGCAAAGGCTATGGAAAGTGTCGGCAAAGAGGGAGTGATCACAGTTCAAGTGAGTTGAATTTGATCCCTACAATGTCAAAAGTTATTTTGTTTAATTTTATAGGCCGACTCCGAGATTTTTTTTGGAGAAATAGAAAAATTAGTATGGATTTTAATTTAAAAATTCTTTGATAATTTTGGAGGTCTAAGTGTATATATATTATTTTTCGAAATTTTGGGAACCATAGACCAATGTTTTATTTGTCTATATTCAGGACACCGACTAATTTTATTCTGCCATCTCTCTTGGTATAGGGTGGCAACACTTTGTTTAACGAGTTGGAAGTTGTTGAGGGTATGAAGATTGACAGGGGATACAGATCCCCACTCTTCATTACAAACGAGAAATACCAAACATGTGTAAGGATCAGGATCCAAACCTTGATGTTTTTTATCAGTTTTAAGGAATATTCACAAGAATTGATATGGTTTGCAGGAGCTAGAAGATCCTCTCATTCTCATCCACGAGAAGGAAATTACTAGTCCTGATTCTACGTCTACAGTTTTAGAGTCGGCTCTCAGGGTATAAGTAATTCAATAATGCATACTGACCCAAACCTTGTTACTTTATCAGTTTAATGTCTTGATATGGTTTATCAGTTTGTTAATGATCCTCTCCTTTACATCCACGACAACAAAGTTCACAATATTGAATCTCTGTCTAAAGTCTTAGACTTGGCCCTCAAGGTATATAAATCATTTGATGATTTCAGTAATGTCTGAGTTATTTTGTATCTGAGTATTTATTTTTCTCTGCCTTTTTTTTCCAGAAACAAAGGTCGCTGCTGATCATTGCAGAGGATTTGGATAGCTTTTCTGTTGCTGGGCTAGTTTGGAAAACGCCTCGTTCTCACCATGTTGCTAGGCTAGGGCTAAGTTGGAAAACACCTCCTGGCGAAATGAAGGTTTTTTTTCAGGATTTTTGTTATATGTTCTTAGTATTATCTTTATTTGCTTGGTTTAATTGTAAATGCCATCACATTATATATAGATCTGTGCTGTGAAGGCCCCTGGTTTTGGAGAAAACCGTAGGGCTTATATGCACGATCTAGCTACCCTCACAGGAGCCCAGGCAAGACTATTTTAGTATCTGCCAAGCTTACACTAATTGCATGCATGATGTGTAATAATATTTCTTTGATGATCTCAATTTACAGGTAATAACAGAAGAGAGAGGTATGAGTCTTGAGAAAATCGAACTCGGTATGCTTGGAACCTGCAAAAAGGTTCGTTTGGCTCAATTCCTATGTACCTTCGAAAGCATTTATATCACATCTAGAAGCTGATCTGCCCATAGCAAAATGAAACATTGGTCTTGAGCTTCTAAATTTATAAAGTTAATGTAAATAGGCTTATTCTTCCAAATTGTTAAAAGAAAAATTTATTAAATACTAAATGGTCTATGATACCCAAAATCTCAGGACAGCCTTAATCATATGATCTTCATTTGTGAACAGGTAATTGTATCCAAAGAAAACACTGTTTTTATTGGTGGGGCTGGTGACAAGAAATATATTGGAGAACGATGTGAACAGGTAGGGTGGTTTATACTTCTCACATATTATATATCATGTAGCAGTCAGTGATCTGCTTTGACTCTCTTTTTTTTTCTTCCAAATAGGAAGGATGTTTGTTATATATGTTCTAAATCTAAATAATCATGCAGATACGATCCATGGTTGAAACGAGTGAGTCTGGCTATGACAAGGATATGTTACAAGATAGGTTGGCTAAGCTTTCTGAGAGTGTTGCTGTAATAAAGGTAGTGAAACTAATCTGTTGCAACACACTAATAAACTCAATATTTATTGATGCATATAACTAATGATGGGATGGCTTTTAGATCGGAGGAACGAGTGAGAGAGAAATTAGCGAAAAGATAGATAGAGTAAACAATGCTCTAAATGCAACCAAAGCAGCTTTAGAAGAAGGTATTGTTCCAGGCGGTGGTTTTGCTCTTCTGTATGCGTCAAAAGAACTTGAGAAGAAGCTTTCCACAAATTATATTTTTCAAAAAATCGGTGTCCAAATCATCCAAAACGCTCTCAAGGTTTTTTTTTTTTTCTCTCATCACAAATTTTCTTCATCTCCAACTTAGATACCTTTGTGAATCTTGAACACTAAATAATACTTTGATGCAGATACCTGTTTACAGTATTGCTTCCAACGCTGGAGTCGACGGTAAAGTCATCGTTGACAAGCTTTTGGAATCAAATAATCCTGACATCGGTTATGATGTTGCTAAAGGTAGCTCACAGTCTGCTTGCCCTTGGTCCACCTTGTTATATTGCTATATATTGAACCAACTTCTGTTCCCATATATATTCAGGAGAATACGTGGATATGGTGAAGTCTGGTATTATCGACCCTGTGAAAATGATCAGAACCGCATTGGTTGATGCTGCGAGGGACTCAAATGGTCTGAAAATTTATTGTCATTTATTGTAGTTTATTTTTTTAGTGCCTTTGTTTGCTAATCTTTGTTATTCTATTGGTTAGTGTCTCGCTTTTGTTGACTACGACGGAAGCAGTTGTGACCGAGATTCCAACAAAAGAAGATGCGTTTCCCGTTATGGGTGGTGGTTATGGGTGTATGGGGTTCTGATGAGGACCCTACACGCTAGCTAGGTTACTGGAAATTGGTGTGAGATTATATGGTTGCTTCATCCACACGGCACTCAAGGACCCTAAGATTTTTCCATGATTTCTGGATATTCCAAGCTAACAATCTTTTATAAAATCTTTTAAGATATTTTGTTCATACAATTCTTGTGGTTTTTACAGCTTGACGATGAGGATTTTTTTTATATCAAAATCACATAAACATACATATGACCTTGACACTACACTCTAATTCTGTTTTTTTTTTCCTGTTTTAGAGATGACCTAAGTTGTTAATTAAAACTAGATAACTTATTATATTGTACGAAAGATTTCCTTCTAACTTAGGGGGTGTATTCAATTAAGAAGTTTAGAAGATTTTAAAGTGTTTTAATTTTAGTGAGTTTTAAGGTGATTTCAAAGTTAATGAGTGGTTTTAATGAAATCTTAAAAAAATAAAAAATAGAGATCTATATGTGATTTGGTAGATATTCTCCATAAATTTTAGAGTTGTTTAGGTGATATTGATCACGTATACGTGGTTATCTATCAAATCCTACTAAAACAACTAAACGAGAAGCCCATATTATAATTTTATAAGAAAACTGCTCATACGGCATAAAAATTATATATATTGAACTTGAGCATATGAAGTTAAACTTGTACGTCTATGCATATTAGAAGACTTGGATGCAATCACTGGGTCTGACAAAAGTGATGTTTGTTTTTCCTATAATTTTGTACTTGTTATAGCAACACGTTTCTCTCTTGCTGGGCCAATTGTAAGCCAGCACCCTGAACTGCAGAGTTTCGCCATCAGTATTCTGAATAAGACATGAGAAGATCCTTCATGATACAAGATGAACGGAGAAAGAATTGATGCAATCATTGTTTTCGACTGAGCACGTGAAGAAGAAGAAGAAGCCGACAACAGCAACAACAACAACTGATGAAGAGGTTAAGAAGATCTTTGGAGAAAATGTTTCAGAGATTGTTCACTGAGACTGATGAAATCGTCATGCTTCAAGGCTCTTTTTATTTCACCTTTACTAGAGGAGATCCTTACGAGAACATGGATGTCTTTTGTATTAAGTCAAGACGTTGATTGATTTCAATTCTTCCAAAGCTCAGATAGTTAAAAGCTAAAGAGGTGATGCTTGAAAGAGTTATGGTAGCTACTGGAGTGAAGAATTAGAGCTGAAAGACTTTTGTATGGATACTGACCCGTTCAGCTTTTTGTGAGTTTGTTGTTTCTAGTTCTTTAGTTTGTATATTCATCAAAGGTATGGCTTTTAATGTTGATGAATGAATCAGCAGATATATGTATCATTAACCTTGCTCATGCATAACACTGATCAACTTACTTTTATATATTTTTGAAGTTGGTATGAGATGTGAGATTCTCACCTTATGTAGCAGTTTCATTGTGGCATGCACGCTTTCGCTCTTTCTGATTTTGGAGTTGAATGGATTCTATTGTGGAGCTTAGATCAAAAATCTTATGGTAAAGGACGAATCAAAGAATGAACTCCTTCAAGCAGCATCACACTGATATAACTTACGTTTTGCTCTTCAGTTTTGTGCTCACAGAGACATATATCGATTAGGTGGTGTTTTAAGTTCGACAATGATAGTTTCTACTAACAAATCAAAGATGGTTTCCGCTGGAGACGGAAGTCGTCTAAGTCAAACGCCCACGTTCTGCTTTCGGAGGCAAGAAGACGTTAGACGTCTCCCAGTTCTAGGTCGATGTACGACACTTTTTTTTTTGCTGAATGTTTTATTTTACTTTTTAATCTATTTGCAAGTCTCTTCAAATACCAGCCTTGGGGATGTTATTCTAGATGAACTGTTTTTGACTAAAAATGAATCTAAACTCTCCTAAAATCCTTACCACAACAGTTTTTTCTTAAATATTGTTTAACGTTGAATAACAGTGGATTTGATATAAGTTTTACAAACTGTTAATTGAATAACAAGGGATTTCAAGTGATTTTCAATAGCTTTATTCAAATTCTATGTTGAATAACACTGTATTTGAAAGGAGTTTTTAAAATCATCAGTTCAATAACATGAGATTTTAACAAAATCCTAAAATCTCTTAAAACTCTTGTTTGAATACATCCCCTTAGTGCATAGTTTTCTTGTATGAGGGTTTATGTTTAAGAAGAACCAATATTTGGGAGTTGGGATGATGGATGATGCGCTATGCTTATCTTTTTGGGAAGCGCCTGCTGCAAAATACAAAACCCTCTGGCTCCAGAAGTTGTTGACATTTTGAGATCAGGCTTGTAAGCGTACTTGGTTGTAGTTCCACACCTGATTCGAACTATTGAATAGCTGAGACTGTCTTTGCTAATAAGCGGCATTTAACCACATAATGGAATGGGCCACGTTTGATTGGGCTTGTTTTGTTAACAACTAAGCCCGAGCAAGAAAACCATAGCCCCATCTATTTACTTGCTAATTACGGCTCACCGTCCGCGACTCTAGGGTATCAAGCTTTCCAGCTATCGGCAGCCTTCAACATCTACAACATGGCGACGCAAATCAGAGGGAAGAAAAAAAAAGTAAATTTCACTAGATCTCACTCACTAAATTTATTGTATTTTGAACCGTTTTAGTAACTTTGTTGAGTTATGTAGTTTGTAGCGGACGGTATATTCTACGCACAATTGAAAGAGGTTTTGACAAGAGAGCTTGCAGAAGACGGTTACGTTGGTGCAGAAGTTAGGGTTACAACGACTGAAGAAGTTTTTTTTTTTTTGCAACTAACGACTGAAGAAGTTGTAACTAAGATTTCAAAGAAAGAAGAAGCGTCTCCAGCTATGGGAGGTGGCGTGGGCGGTGAGGGAGAAAAGGGTTCTACAAAAACAAAACAGTGAAGGGGGTTTCTTATGAGAATCCTAAACCCTAGCTAGGTTACTTTTGAAACTGTTGCGATATCATATGGTTTGCTTCATCCACAAGGCACTAGTTTTTTTTTCCCTATATTGTCACATTCGATTAATAAATTATTTTTAAATAAGTATTTTTGCTGGATCATACAAGTCTTTTGTGTTATATCTTCCCAGTTCCAATATTCGTCAGATTATAGTTCAAGGAAATCTTCGAGGAGGTTTCGCATGGAGATATCTCTTTCTTACCAACCTTCACCAAAACCTAGTCTCTTATTAACACAAAATACGTGGTTCAATTAACAGATATTGCCAAATGTAGCATGTAGAACGAAACAAAAGATGGATAAATTAAATAAAAACGTGGCCCCCGGCCCGGGCCCCGAACGTTTCGCTCCACAGAGAAATGTCATGAACACAAAAGCCTCTTCTTTTGTCTCCGCTTGTTTGTCCGTACCATAATATAATTATAGCAGTTAACCACATTCAATTAATCTAATAGTTTAGACTAATTTACAGCTTGGATAACACAGGAAGAAACGAGTTGATTTGATTTGGTTAGTTGGTCAAACTCTCAATTTGACCACACAGCCCATGTGTTCGTGGAAGCTAAATGAAGCATAAATCCATTCAACTATATGACAAAATAAACAAAGAAAATTAAAGAATGTTCCTAAAACATCTACTCATCTAGTTCAAAATACATTGTCAGTTTGTCACAACTTACTAGAATTATTTTGGGAAATCAAATTAGTAGTAAGATAATGAAGAAGCTTGATGATGAATTAGCTTAACGAGAAAAACTAAATCTGTTTAGGCAAGAAAGTTAATGTCTCGTTTGATTACACACTTCCAAAAGTTTTTGTTAAACTATAAGTAATCATGGATGTAATTTGAGAACGCTCCACGTTATTTATATCTTTATACATCCTCAACGCGACGTGGCCGTCTATTGAAATGTTTCCTCGTGCTCAGGGAATGTTTCCTTATTTTATTTATAAAATTTGCAATGTTCAAAGTTCTCAATCAACAAAATTCATGTGATGAAAATTAAAAATCATTAAACGTTGAAATAATAAACACTCAAGCGAAATTTAACATGTGTGTCTACTACTATTCATTAAGAACTCCTTTTTATAAAAAGCTAGAAAATCTAAAAAGAGAACTTGCCATAATAGCCAAAAAGAAAATAGAAGTCAAAGCAAATGAAGATAGTAGTCATCTAATCGTACGGCTGTGAACAGAGGCGCACACATCACTAAGACAAAACTGCAACATGGAATCACGCACCAAATCATACTTTTTTAAATAGACTTTGGAGCCGCGTCTTCTTTACTCTTTCTGCAAGATTGTCGTGTGAGAACAGTGGACAGACTCACACTTCAACTCTTAAGCTTCGGTCTCTTCTTCTTCTCTCTTCATCTTTCTTTGGATTCTGTATCTAACTCTACATCCAGCCAGAGCCAAAAAGGTCAGATCCTTGTTGTTTCCCTTTTAACATTTAAACTTTTGGTCTTGTTTTAAGTTAGATACTAAAATTAAGTTTTTAGATTCTTGTGTAGTGCACCATTCTATATATTTTCTGTTTCTTGTAGGTATTTGCTATGAATGATCCACGGGTGAGATCGTTCCAGATCAGTCCTGGAGACTTAGAGGCTGCTCAGCTTGATGATCTCATAAGGGAGATAGAACAGAAGAGTCTATTTTACTACCAAGAGAAGAAAAAGTCTTTGAGAGCTCGTTATATCTATGGAACCATCTTCTTGATTATAAATCTATGCGCTTGGTTCATCCGTGACTACGCACAAAAGGCTCTGACCTTGCTTCCACGTAAAGTCATTATCTTTTGGGATCTTACGTTAATTTTGACATATTTAATGTAGAATCTAATGTTAAAGCAGATGTTAGTAGTTGTGGACCAGAAGGGAGTCACTGTTTCCATACTCTTGGGGTACTCAGAGTGAGTATTGGATGTTTCGTATCCTAAAAATGAAACTTGTGCTTATAGAATCACAACGCTAAAGTATTTGATACACTATTCTTCACAATGTAAGTTGTTTTAGCTGAAGCAAGCCAATTTTAAAAAGTATCATTTAATATATATATATATATATATATATATAAAATTCAACCAATAATAAAAAATTTATTATCTAATTGGTTTTACAGTATTCATGAATAAATACAAAAATTAAAATGTGAAAACAACTTATATTTTAAAATAAAAATTTAAAATAACTTATATATAAAACAGAGAGGAAAGTATAAGCTTGAGTTATCCTTAGCAATGAAGATATTTTTCCTCATTATGTTCCTCTCAACATGGAACACAATGAAACTCCACCAAGCTCAAAACACTTGGCACTCAGACAACTGGTCCTTCAAGTTTCTCCTGCTGGTTTCTGTCATGGTTGCTTCTTTCTTCATACCTCAGCTATATATCCAAATTTACGGTATGGTCATGTTTCACTATAGTTTCATAACATATTTTTTTCTATTTGATATGATTGGTTTGATCAAAAAAATGATCTTTTCCTTACAGGAGAAATCGCGCGTGTTGGTGCAGGGTAAACTCATCTCCTCAAGTTACACTCTTTATTGACAAATATGTTAAAAAATCACATAGCATTCCTACGGTTTCAGGATATTTCTTGGACTTCAACTAATAAGTGTGATTGAATTCATCACTTGGTGGAATAACTACTGGATGCCTAATAACCAAAGCAAGCAAAGGTAAGCAAGTATCTGTCATTCCAAAAGTGTTATATATGTTCTATGTGGATGGATATATATAACCTGTTGGTTACTATAATGTGTTTTCTGCAGCTGCTCTTTTGGTTTTGTCATGTCAATAGTTTTCTACATCGGCTCTGTTTGTGGGATCGCGGTGATGTACTACTTCTATGTAGCTTCAACTGCTTGTGCCCTCAATATATTCTTTATCTCATTGACTGTTATTCTTCTGATCATTATGATGGTTATGTCCTTACATTCCAAGGTTACATTTCCTGAGCTTTTCTTGGTGGTAACAAATGCTGATCTCTATGTCAATTTCTGATGGTTTAAGTTGCTTTTCATTTAAGGTGAAGAGCAGCCTTATGTCATCTGGGATTATGGCTTCCTACATTGTGTTCTTATGTTGGTCTGCCATCAGAAGGTAAAGACCAAAAATCAAAAGCTAATGTTTGTTTGGTTGGTTCTTCATAACATTACTAAAAGTATAAGTTATGTACCAGCGAACCTTCACATACCAAATGCAATGCGCATACACAGAACGGTCACACCGATTGGATCACAGTACTGGTAAGAGTTAAAATCTTCTTTCTTCTTGCGTTCTTACTTACTTAGTTAGACTCAGTCTCACCGTTTTTTTTGTACTCTGTTCAGAGTTTCCTTATAGCTATAGGAGCCATTGTGATGGCAACATTCTCAACCGGGATCGATTCAGAATCCTTCAGCGTAAGTTTAACAATCACATCTCAGCTTGAACATCATGATTTTTTCTGACGCAAACCTAATTACAGTTCCAGTTCCGTAAAGACGAAGCTAAAGAAGAAGATGATATTCCATATAGCTATGGATTCTTCCATCTTGTGTTTTCCTTAGGAGCAATGTACTTTGCTATGTTGTTCATCAGCTGGAACCTCGAGCAATCAGCTCGGAAGTAAGAAACATTCCATATTTCATCTCCACTTTGTTCTCTTTAATTAGGAAGCAATAATAATGACTATGAATTAATATTATAATTAAATGTAACGCATAGATGGAGCATGGATGTTGGGTGGACAAGCACATGGGTGAAGATAGTGAATGAGTGGTTTGCCGCAGGGATATACCGTAAGTTAAAACGTGTAACCTGATGGTTTCAGTGTCGTTTATGTCACTTCTTGATCTTACAGAAGCTCTAAATACGAGATATATATGTTTCTTTATTTATTTTGTATATAGTGTGGAAGTTGATTGCACCTATTGTGAGACAGCCTAGGGTTCATGAGCAACCTCAGCCAACAACAACAGAAGTCAGCAGATAGATAGGTGGAGTGAATTATCACTGTCATTGCTCAATTTTTGAAGTTAATACAGAAACAGTTCCATCTCCATTTTCTAAAAAGCTTTTTTTTACCAAGTTCATTCATTTTTTTTACCTTAATGTGATTCCATTAAGAACATAATCCAATGTACAATTTGTGGTGAAGTCGGAACAAAAAAAAATATTTTCTTCGATAATTCAACTAGATATTAAAGATAGAGAAATTCTTGGGTTCACCCCTAAGGTGAACCTCTAGATTCACCAACCAATAGTGTTTGAGTATTTGATATTTGATATCTTTTTAAAAAAAGTAACAAAATTGAATTTCTAAATAAGATTATATTTTAAAAATAAAACAATAAAAATACATAAAAATAGTTACAAAAAATAAATAAATAAATATTGATAAACTTTTAGCAAAATAATAAATCCTATACCCTAAATCCTAAACTCCAAACCCTAAATTATAAACCTTAAATCTTGGATAAACCGTAAACCATTAGAAAATTTTAAACCCTAAATCATACATTAAAAACTAAATTTTAATAACACTAAACCCTAAACCCTAATCACTAAACCCTAAACCCTTGGATAAACCCT
>NC_027751.1:47721346-47722247 GCF_000695525.1 Brassica oleracea var. oleracea | reverse complement strand
GATCCGGATCCGTCAAAATAATTAAAAATAATTTTTTTAACAAAAAATACTATTTTTTTTAATATAATACATAAATTAAATATTTATAAATATATTTATATATGTTTATAATATTGTAAAAACTAAAATATAATATTATAAGATTAATTCATGTATAAATATTAATATATCAAATATAAATATTAATAAAATTTAAAAATTTAATGTATTTTAAAAATACGGATCCGGATCCGGATATCCGGACCTAAAAATTAAGATATCCGGATCCGGATTCGGTTTGCACGGATCCAAGATTATACTATCCGGATTCGGATCCGGGCACCCCGGATATCCTATTTTCGGAGCGGATCCGGAGCGGATCTCGGATCGAATCCGGATCTCGGATAATAAGCGTCAGGCCTAACCGTGTATCATGATGTTTCACTGTTGCAAAAGAATAAGAATCTCGTTGTCTTATTAATACTGATCAATATTCCCTACCATTTAAATGTTCTGTAACAAAGAAAACAAAACGCATAATCTTCCACATTTAAATTTATCTTTGACGACAACAACAAATGTGGTTACTAAATTAACGGTTAGAAGATAAAAATATTTAAGAAAGTAAACCTATCTATCTGAATAGTTGGAAAAAAGTTGATAAAAATATTTAAGACAGTTCCACCTCCTGAATAGCTGTTTGATGCTCTCAACAATCAGCCTGTCGACTTGGTCTTAACTGCTCATCCCACTCAATCTAATCATTGGTCTTTGCTGCAAAAGTTTGGAAGGTCTGTAGACTTTTTTCTCAAGTTACTTGACACTTGATTACTCATGTGTTTTTTTTTCAATGTTATCAGGGTATGTGACTGTTGTACTGATATTCCGTGTTTTTAGCGGTTTTAAACTCGTTTTGGAGAAA
>NC_027751.1:47717124-47721246 GCF_000695525.1 Brassica oleracea var. oleracea | reverse complement strand
CCCTCTTGTTGATGATTTCCGAGAACGACCAAACGAGCTTTGAAACGCTCGATTGTCCCATCAGCTCGAAACTTTATTCGAAATACCCATTTGCATCCAATTGCAATTTTGCCTGGGGGAAGGTCAGTGACGTCCCATGTGTGATTGAGCTCCAAAGCATCTGCCTCAACAATTACTGCATTGTTCCATCGAGGGTCACGCATTGCTTCTTCAAAGCTAAGTGGTTCAGATTCGGTAGCAACCTTGGCAAGATATGCCTGAAGCTGTGGAGACAATCGATGCAAAGATACAAAATCAGTTAAGGGATAAGATACCTTATTGGAAGACTCTGATTTGGTGTTGGTGCGAGCGTGATGGGGTTCTTTAGCCTGTGCCGTGTACGTGACGTAAGGCTTAAGCAACACAGACTGTGTCTTTTGTCGTCTACCTCGTCCAAGTTCTTCTGTTGAGGAGTTAATGGGTTGTTGTTCCGGGGAGTCTAGAGATGTTTCCTGAGACTGATCCGAAGGTGAGTGAGGTGTAATGACTCCCCCTGAAGGGGATTCGATTGGAGTAGCAATTATCGATTCCTCTGGTATGAACCTGTCCCGTGTTGTCTGACGGATGCAGGTAATATGGTGACATCAATTTGTCTGTTGTGACAATTGCTGCACTTTGATTTTCAGCCATGATCTTGTTTTAGAGAGATTTAAAAAAAAAACGATGGTAAAATTATCAAGAGTCAAGAGGTGGCTCTGATACCATGTCAAAGTGTATTCTTGTGTTGTGTTATTCATGAACCAATGTTCCTCTCTTATACACGTTGGGAGATATATGAGATATACTCGAATCCTAGATACCCGAATGATAAGATCTATCTAAACATTATGTGATCTTTATCTCTAATTACAAGCTTATCACTACAAGAAAATTTGGAAATAGCCACGGCATTTTTTGTAGCTATGGCTTCATTTTTGTGGCTATTAAGCCATTGGCTACGAATAGCTACAACAAAAATCTGTAGCTATCGGCTCGTGGCTATTGGAAAATGGTGGCTATTTGTGGATGTGTTTCCACGATGCAGCCGCAAACGGTTTTTGTGGCTATATTCCACAAATAGCTTGAGAATGATTTCGTGGATACTTTACCGCAAAAGGCCACAACTATTAATCGTAGAAATATCTACTAATAGCCACAAATCGATTAGTAGCGGTTTTCTATAGATAGCCACAAACGTAATTGTGGATTTTTGGGACAATTGCTGCACTTTGATTTTCAGCCATGATCTTGTTTTAGAGAGATTTAAAAAAAAAACGATGGTAAAATTATCAAGAGTCAAGAGGTGGCTCTGATACCATGTCAAAGTGTATTCTTGTGTTATGTTATTCATGAACCAATGTTCCTCTCTTATACACGTTGGGAGATATATGAGATATACTCGAATCCTAGATACCCGAATGATAAGATCTATCTAAACATTATGTGATCTTTATCTCTAATTACAAGCTTATCACTACAAGAAAATTTGGAAATAGCCACGGCATTTTTTGTAGCTATGGCTTCATTTTTGTGGCTATTAAGCCATTGGCTACGAATAGCTACAGCAAAAATCTGTAGCTATCGGCTCGTGGCTATTGGAAAATGGTGGCTATTTGTGGATGTGTTTCCACGATGCAGCCGCAAACGGTTTTTGTGGCTATATTCCACAAATAGCTTGAGAATGATTTCGTGGATACTTTGCCGCAAAAGGCGACAACTATTAACCGTAGCAATATCTACTAATAGCCACAAATCGATTAGTAGCGGTTTTCTATAGATAGCCACAAACGTAATTGTGGATTTTTGGTTCATCCTATTTTCTATTATTAAATTCTAAATTATATTCTATTAAATTTTTTAAAGCCAAATTTAAAATAATAATTAATTATACAAATAAAAACATAATTAGCTAATCATTCAAATTAACATTACAATTTGAAGTTAAAGAAGACATCTACTGATGTTCTTTAATTACAAAATACATCTAATGATGTTTTAACAACAGACATCTAATGATTTTTTACAAAAAGACATCTAATGATTTTTTACAAAAAGACATCTAATGATGTTAGAGATTGATATTGCACAAGGAAACACAAAATACACCTAGGATAGATAGAAGTGCTAATGAGTGGGAGAGTGCTGGTTTAAGTTCTTGGCTAGAATCAGACTTGGAGCAGATGCACCACTCTCACGTGGAATAGGTTGACGGGTAATAGGATCGACTCCATTCATCTTCAACAACAAGTCAATGGTTTGTTTCAACCCAGAAACGTCATCTTTCAACCCAGAAACGTCATCCTTCAACCCAGTCACAACACCCTCCACAGTGGTCAATCGTCCATCAACTCCAACGTTTCTACGTACAGAAGCTGCCGGAGACTCCTTGGGTTCAGCATCAACATACTGAAGTGAACCAAGCCCATAGACTCTACAAGAAAGTATATTAAACACAAGACACATGAGTTTAGAATAACAAAAACATTATTCCAGGAATGATCATTATCAAAACCAAATGTAGTATGCTTTTAAGATGGATATGAGTTAGAATAGGAGCTGCTGGGTAGAGAGCGCAGAGGCATTTTCACCAGTCGCAGTGGCACTTTGTGGTCGCTCCAAGGCAAGAGCTTCAGCTGCCTCCACATAACCTTCTGCTCGTTTGTCAATGCAGGTGCCATCTTTTGAAGAATGGGCCTTAAGCACTAACGCAGTTAATGCTGGTGCTACTCCACCAGCCTCAACCATCTAACAACAAACAAAGGTAAAGCTGTTAATATTCATCTGCAAATCAACAGGGGATGTAATAAATTCAGGAAACAGAACACCGTATGACAAAATCTAAGAACAGACATACAAAGAAACTTGAAAACCCACACGGCCACACCCATGAAGAATAAGAATGAAACATAAAATGCCAACAAAAAAAAACCCAGAAACTCAGAATTGCTATCTACAACTAGTAAAGGAAATCAAAAGAGGGAAAGTTTACCTCAAACAGGAGACAAGAGATTTTAGAACGAGTCAGTCAGAGAAAAAGAGAAGATTCGACTAAGTAAGAGGAAGAGGAAACGGAGAGTGAAGAGCAGAGAAGATAAAACGATGAAGGAGGCAAAGTTAACTTTTTTTTCTGAGGCCAAACTCTATTAGGTTTAGTATTACTTTATAGTTAAAAATCACTTGGCTGTGACTGTGAGTTAAGTAAACCACGTGGCTCTAATTAGTATACCCGGGAAACATTTAGAAAATTACCCGGGAATCAAAAGTTTTGGGGTTTATTTTTTAATTTTCGTGTATCTCTACGAACAAATTTGTAGCCATATATGGTTCTAGAAAAATTTTACCCGCCAAGACATCCCCCGTATGAAATTTTCATAGTTAAAATCTAATTATTTTAGATAAACACAAACTAAATGTATAGTTTTTAACTTTAGATAAACACAGAACCCGTGACTCTTGTAACCAATTGGTATAACTCCACTCATATTCATCCTACAATCAAGTGACATATTGATATTTGATTTTTAATATATTGTTTTGTGTAATAATAACCTATGATGAAACATTTAATCAAACTTTTAGAAAAACATGTTTAAGTATAACTTAGGAAACGATAGCTGAAATGGTTTTTCTTTGTATTGTTCTGCGCCCAAATAAATTTAATGTCCTTTGTGGTTATTACTTAGGAAAAAGTTGTTAAAAATAAGAGGTTTTTGCCAAAACTAACCCATAACTTGATTTTAATCTCAAACATATACCCAAACTTGAATCAAATGCAAAACTAACCTAAAAGCCTAGTGAAATTACAGCTCAACCCCATGTGACCAAACAAAAAAACATAAGTCATTTTTACGAATATAGCCCTAGTAAATCGTCTGAGTCGTCTGAGATGTTGAAAGTCGTCTGGACGACTGAAGTGTAAGTCGTCTGGTACCAGTTTATTTTAAAAATAATTTATAAATCTTGTAAAAAAATATTTTGATGCGTGAAAAATAAAAATCAAGTAATTGTAAACAGTTTTAAGTGATATAAATTAAGATATAATAAAATTGATTTGTTTTGAAGATAGATGAGTGGAAGTAGTGAATCATGAAATACTTTGGTTTA
>NC_027751.1:47671025-47714772 GCF_000695525.1 Brassica oleracea var. oleracea | reverse complement strand
TTTTTTAGCTCATTGTGGAGAGAAAGTGAGATATATGTTGTGTTTAGTTCACAAGAATGGAAAAAGAAGAAGGGTAAATCGATTTTGGGAGCATTAAGAGCTTCAAATTGGTTGTTCATGGTGGTTGTGGTATTGATGACAATGGCAATCTTGTAATTACTTGAAGATGATGAGGGTGAGAGAGTAAAGATGTCATTTTCGAAAAAAAAAAATTGGTGGCATTTTCGTAAATTATATGAACTTGTGGGGTGAATAGGGCAAAACCAATTTTCAAAAAAAAAAAGAGGTTAGTTTTGTGTTTGACTTTAAGCTGTAAGTCAATTTTGCAAAAAAACCCTAAAAATAATGGGTTTTCTTTGTAGTGTTGTGGTGAATCATTAACTTTTATGCCTCCAATACTTTTATGGTTATAATATTGAACCTATACACTATGGCATAATGTTATTCTTTGAACTTTTACTTTTTTCTATTTAGAACATCTACATCTACACGATAGTTATAATGTTGGCAATCTCTAAATTGTTTTTCGTGTCTCTTGTTTTCCTAATTATTATTTTTAATTCCTATCTATAAACAGGTGAACTTGAAATTTGATCCACCTATAACCTAATAAAATTGAAACCAAATAGTTATGTGAAGTCACCGGATGAATTGCCGAGTAGATAGATCTGATCCGGACGCGGCTGTTGCTCCGCGGCGATACAGACTCTGTCTAAAACAAAATAACATAATGCATATATTATAATGTAACTAACAATAATAGTAGATAGTTAATGTAACTAAATAGCATAGTAATATATAATGCTTATGTGGTGTCTCGGTATTATGGAATTTGATTCGATTATATTACTATATTTGAAGAAAAAAAGATTTTAACATTACATAAAACATTGTAAATGTTATAAAAAATTTGGTATTACATATATACTATAATTTTTAGTAGTGATATGTGCATGTAATGTTATACTCTTTGCTATGTGTATCCACAAACTTCATGTCTTTTATATAGCACCAAATAACCACAACTTAGTTAGTAATTATTAGTAATATTTTTTTTTTAATTTTATTTCTTCGGATAGCTACGGATACTCTTGTGACTATCCTAACTACGAATTATATTGTGGTCAGTTGTGGGTATTTACTTCCACAAGTTACATTGTAGCTATTTGTAACTTTTTATCTTCGAATACCCGCAAAATATATTTTGTAGCTAAATAACCACAAAAAGCTACATAATAGCCACAATTTCCTGCCGTGGCAATTTTTTGGAAATTTTGTAGCTATATTTTTCTTGCCACAATATGTTTATATCTCTAATATTTGATAGCCCAGGCAACTACGAAATCTCCCTTTCTCTCGTTTATACACAAAACAGCTGTCTTTCAGAGCCTGAAATCGTCCCAAGTTAAAAGAAACTTAGAGCCTGAAATCGTCCCAAGAGAGTATCCAAATACGTCCTGTCGTATGAATCTACGACTAATGAAGGAAGATTGGTTGTTTCACGAGTAAACACGATTAAGAGATGAAAACCTACAGCATGATTTACTATTATACTGCTGCTGTAATTAGTGAGACACTAGATGGACCAGGACAAGTCGATGCCACGAATATTTGTGTGGTAGCCTTAAGATTTGATAGCACAAGCTTTGACCAATCATTGTTTCTTGAATACTATTGAAGCTTCTATTCTATTAATTTAGAGTATTATTGTTTTCTACTGATAAAAGATTGTTATTTAAATTTTGAATGGAGTCTCAACGCATTTGTTCTTGTGGATCTGCTGGTGTCTCTGGACAGCTCCAAACAGATTGATCTTCGAAAATAAACTGCTGTCACCTGCAGAGGTCATAAACATCTCCGTCAGAAGTGCGAGAGAATGGAGCTTGGCGCAACCCACCACCCCGATCACAAAGCCAAATATAATCTTCACGCTGTGCCTACAGCCCATCCTGCAGGAGAAATTGAACCCACTCCTAGCGTACATCATATACCAGAGACCTATGGACCAGATGACTGTGTAACGTTTGGTTCTCTCGTCCACCCATAAAACCGCGTTTGTCTTGTTTACAGCGTTTCTTGTGGTTACTGACGATTTATTTATTATGAAGTTGGTGTCTCGGCGTCTCTCAACACGTAGCCTTCCTTTGTGCGACTCAAACGGCGGAAGTTTGATTCTCTCGCGTGTGAAAACATTCAAAACGTATAAACTTGAACGTAGGTCTAACATTAAGAGCCAGCCTCCGCAAGTTGCGATACACCGGTGAGTACCAAAGTCATTGCCGAGATTCTGCAATCTGTAAAACTTACATTTACCGGTGAGTCGAGAAGTGCAACAGTCCGACACTAGACATGAACCGCACTTTGATCTTCCGTCAGGGAAGATTATCACCCACGGAGACCTTTCCTGTACTGAAGTGATTCGTTTGCAAACTGCGTACCAATTCTTGCAAACGGTTCGAGCTCTAACATAAGTAATGATGTCCAAACCCTCCAGAATCAATTGTAGAACGTCATAGTGAAGGTCCGACCAGTTTAGCTTGTTCGACATTGAGACTTGCCTCGACGAGTTGGTAAATCATGTTTTTATAATGATTGTTAAGTTCCTTGTCCAAAGAATGTTAGGAAACGTTAGAAAAGTTTTACTTTTACCACTCCTTGTCAAACTATGTTTCACTATATAGTAATGAGAGCTTGAACCATTCAATAGTGTTTGAGAACCATTAGAAAATTTTAAACCCTAAATCATACATTAAAAACTAAATTTTAATAACACTAAACCATAAATCCTAAACACTAAACCCTAAACCCTTTGGTAAACTCTGAACCTTTGGATAAATCATAAACTCTAGGGTTTAATTTTAAATATTTTTGATTTAGAGTTTATGATTTATCCAAGGGTTCAGAGTTTATCCAAGGGTTTAGGGTTTAGTGATTAGGGTTTAGGGTTTAGTATTATTAAGATTTAGTTTTTAATGTATGATTTAGGGTTTAAAACTTTCCAATGGTTTACGGTTTATCCAAGATTTAAGGTTTATAATTTAGGGTTTGAAGTTTAGGATTTAGTGTATAGGATTTAGTATTTTGCTAACAGTTTAACAATTTATTTTTTTTTTGTAACTATTTTTATGTATTTTTATTGTTTTATTTTAAAAATATAATCTTATTTGAAAATTCAATTTTTTTTTATTTTTTAAAAGATATCAAATATCAAATATTAAATACTCAAACACTATTGATTGGTGAATGTAGAGGTTGAACCCAAGAATTTCTCTATAGTAATTATCCATGGGTATTATTTTTTTAATGTATAAAAATATTGCCAGACTTGGGCAAAAACCTAAAAGCCGACCACGAACAGAAAAACACAAGTCCGTATGCAATCCCAGCTATGCAATTCGAGTTGTAAAAATATTGGAATGGATTATGTAATATGGTATAAAATCTACATGTTGGACAACCAGAATTATTATTAACTGAACTTGAATGGATAATCCAAAAAATTTGAAGATCTGAATTAACCTAAAAAACTCTTAAAACCTTAGGTCCAAAAATCTGAATTAACAATGGTCCAAAATACTTGTTTTCAAGTAATGATGTTTAGAAGCACAAACCCCAAACTAGAGGTATCCAAGAAACCATAGTTGACTTTGGTCTGAGATAGTAATGAAGTCTTTGAAAATCTACCAAATGGAGCACAAACACCAGTAGAGGCATCCAAGAAACCATTGTTGACTTTGGTCTGAGAAACCTATGAACTGCAAAGTCTATAAATCTGTAGAGACATATACAATTAGTTAAAAGAAAAATGAATCTTTCATTTATTTTTCTGTATCTTATATTTTCTTTGAATGTTGAGTCAAATGAAGTTCAGTGTCATAAAAACACCGTAGCTGTTCAAAACAACCTTACACTTAGCCGTAGTATTCTCAAAGTCCATTGCGAATCCAGAGACGATGATCTAGGCGAGCTTTTTCTGAGATTTCAAGACGCTGCATATACTTTCAGTTTTCATGACAATTTGGTTATTCAGACAAGATTCAAATGTATCTTGTGGAAGGGGGCTAATCTTGAATATCATAAAACCTTTATGGCATATGAAGAAGGTGCGTTTCGTAAATGTGGCCTGTTATACTCATGGGAAGCAAAAGATGATGGTATTTATTTATCAAAAAACGGCGAGCCGATGAAGCTCATGTACGATTGGGATATATAAAAATTAAAGTTCTATTATTCTAGCTACTAAGTTTTATATCATCTTGCGAGATAGCTATGTTTCATCTTTCTTGGTGCTTGAATAAACACCAAAATGGATTATAAATAAGCATGCTTTCTTTCGAATTATCTGGTTATAAATCATGTTTGTAATTTTTTTTTTTAATATGTATACAATAATCATGTTTGAATAGGCACAAAGATGGATTATAAGATTCTAAGAAGTATGCCTTTCCTCGTTGTAAGATAAAAACACAACCTAATTTTTGGGTGGGATATATAGCCCACGGATAGACATTCTCCCGGCCGGATATTCAAATGAGCTGTAAACAATAAGCCTATATCCATATGGCCATATATAGAGTTAATAATTTTGCACTAGCCGAGAATGGATCCTTGGCCTGGACCAATATCTCGACTCCTCTATCTTTGACAGATCCTCTTTTTGTAACTCCATGACCAAAAATCAACATCTCGTTTCCCAAAGAGAGCGGACCCTGGATTATGTATCCACAGACTTTTAAAGACTTGTGCCAAGTATTATTATGCATTTACGGGTATTATTATTTTTTAATGTTTAAAAATATTGCTAGGCTTCGGCGAAAACACAAACCAAAAAAATATTGAAGTATGTAGGATGGTATAAAATATACATGTTGGAGTACCCGGAGTGTTATCAACCGGATTTGAATGGGTGATCCAAAAAATTTGAAGATCTGAATTGACTGAAAAACTTTTAATATCCGGAAAACGATTAGTTTGAAAACTTAGATCCAAAAATCTGAATTAATATCCGAAATAAATATTCAAAATCTAAATAAGAATTGCAAATACTCAATTTTATGTTTAGTTGATATGATATCTAAAAGTTCTGAATCCAAACTGAACTCAGAAATAAGTTTGGATCTAAAATAGATATTGCTGATCTTTTGGACTTCTAGAAACCATGTACTTTTTCTAATATATGACCAAATCTTAAACAGCTCATAAACAATCGTCGTCATCGTCACATTAAGCAACAAATAAAAGATGGATACTAGTTCTCAAGTAATGAAGTTTAGAAATTTGCAGGACTATCATCGAGTTGCTTCTCATCTTCAATCTCAACTTCAAGAATCTCAGGGATCCTCTGTTTCAAGTAGTTTCCGATCCGAGCTAGAACCATTGCACGTGTGTGCCAAAACTTGCCCCGTAGACTTATCTTAACGAACGGTCCGTCTAGTTCGACTAACTCAACTTGTCCTGTTATCCCAACCGATAAATCGAAGAGTTGTGCAAGCTGGTATTATTACAAAACCGGTTCTTAGATTGAATACTTGGTATTGTAAACCGGTTCTAAATCTCTCCCGTACCAAATCAAGAACTATGGAAACGGTAAGAGAGAAAAAAAAAAATAGCGTACCTCGACGCGAGCTTCGGATAGGACCAGACGGATATTATCCTCCGTTAAGTCCAGTGGCGGAAGTGAAACTCCGCCGCCGGAAACTGCCTTCACCGTCGTTAGTGTTCTTGCTCTTGGTGTCTCCGCTAAGATCATTCCTTCGTACGTCAGCTTTGTCATTCTAACATTCCTGAACCGTAGAGCAAGTACACTCCGGTTAACTGCTGACTTTCCGGTTTCACGTGATGCAAAATCCGGCCGAGGAGTACGGTGGTGGTACGGAAACGCCACCACTTCCATGGCCAACTGTATGCAAATCTTGTCTAACTGGTAAGGACTTGTTGGCTTTGATAAGTTGAAGGTGACGTGGCGAAACGTCAACCGTGTGTTTTCACTTCAATCAAGATCAGCAATATTGGCTTATTGGATACAAAATATTTATGGGCCGTTGGGTAGTTGATCAAAAGCCCATAAGGAGAAATAGAATCTGTAGATAAATGGTGGTGTCATCATTGACAATTCACATGGATACAACTTGCAAGCTTACAAATGGTGAACTGGAAAAAATGGGAGATGAGGTGACATGGACATGTGTGGGCCTTCATTATCCACCGTCTCTTCCGTTTACCCGCTTGTCGAATCCTACAAAGAGACGTACGATAGCGTACACGTGAATATATGAAACGTGTGTATTAATGTAAGAATATACGCACATACTATGGTATATAATACATGTATTATCATGTATATATACTAGTATTGGGTTTGAGAACGAGATGATTTTGCACGCATTGATTATTGAATGGAGCCAACTACTTTGGTCTCAAACTTATCGTTTTTAAACCGTCTCCAATAGTATTTTGAAGAAAAACATAAAAAAAATATTTAAAAAAGAAAAGACTTTCTCCAATAGTACTATTCATATATTCATTTTGATGAATAGTCTAACATCAAATTTGAACAAATATTATTCACAAACTCATTTTAATTTGATGCTGGACTTTTTCATTTACAAATTGATCATTACATTTTTACATCGTTTTGGTTATACTTGAAAATATAAATATATGTGTTTTGTATTTTAAGAATATGTTTTTAATGAAAAAAATGAAAGAACCCATTGGAATAAATCTCGTACTCATTTTGAATGAAAAATAAAGATATTCATTGGACATGCCGATACCAAACCGTGGGAGACTTGGGTTTAAAATAGCAATGAAGAAGTTATGGTAACTTTTTTTGAACATTTTTATGGTAACTTATATCTTAATAAAAACCATTATATAAAAGTTTTCTTAGTCGATTCACAAAAGATCGTGCAAAATTATATACAAGTGTGTTTAATTTACCCTTAATTTAATATTAGATCAAAGTTTTGACTAGAAACGAGAACGCATAGATATATATATGCATGGATCAAACCATTCTACATTTTCAGATAATAACGAAACGCAAAGCATATCAGTTTAATAATTGTCACTTTCAATAATAATAATGTTTATTTGAAATGTACTTAAAATTGGTGTTGATATACATCTAACCCATATGTCATCTCATTTTTATAGAAAAATCACGACTTGTCTGAATGTATGTGTATGCATTAGAAAAACCTGGGTGATCAGTGATGCTTTCATAAGAAAATATAATAAACCAATTAAAAGCTAAACTTATTGACGCCTGTTGAGTCAAAGCTTGGCAGATCTAAAACCCGAGGGCTTCTAAGTAACTCCGTTTTTAATAATTTTGAAAAATAATCCAAATATATGGCTTAATTAATCATATGGTTTAATTAATAACTTCCAGTGTGCGCTCTCTTTAAACTAATAGAGAAAGACATTTAAAACATTTGATTAGTCTTATCTTTTCTTCGATTCTCTTCGTTTTTTAACATCACCTTGATTGTTTTTAGTGGTAGATATAGTTTTGGGTTCGATTCCTTTTAGGTGCAACTTATTATTGTGAAAGTCTCCTAACCTAGTAATTAATGGTTTTATAGATTTTTATATATGCAATTTTTATATATTATAAAATGGAAAATTTATCAGAAATTTCAGAATGTTTTTTATTGAATATCAAATTTATTAATAAAAAAATTCAGAATTTGTAGATGTAGTCATTTATTGTGGTCGTGTGATGTGGAAAACTTTGTTCATCGAATTGTACATGCAAAATTAATCGCTAATAAATTAATCGCTAATCTAATTATTAAGGAAAAAGTTATATAGTGGAGTCACTGTCCCGGAAATTTCATTGATATTGCGTATATTGAAAATAGTAAATTATCATTTATAATATAAATATTATAATGATGTAATGAACCAGTGTTAAAAATTGTTTTTAGTGGACATTAAAAATTTGCATTGTTATTATTAAATTTTGCAAAAATACAACGCTGCGTAATCCTTGGACTCTTGCATTGAAAACAAGTTTTGTTTAGTGAATTTTATTGCTCGAGATTTGATACCATTTAAGTGTTATCTTGGGATTGATGCATATGTGAGATTATTTTAGTACTATATACGAATGCCTCCATCACAACTACAAGTCTACAAGGGTCTATGAAATTACTCCAGACTATGAAATTACTCCAGACATGCATGCAGCTAAATTTCAAATATATATAATCAGCTTGGATTTATTTTAACTTGTAAAACTACGACGCGTTAAACCCAACTCGACTCAACCTGCGTCAATTTATTTATTCGAAACTACCTGATATATTATTGCTTGTGGTTTAGAAATTAGAATCGGAGTTGGTTTCATTAGAAACAGTTGGAGTTGGTCTTTTTTAAGTCAAATGTAACATTGGTTTAATATCAATTAAGCAGCTTAATCTAAGATGACCCAACCTGATGTTCTTTTATAACGGTATAAGGAAACAAAACATTGCTCATTTCTTCACTTCAAATATCGTTTTTTCATGTTTTCGTAAAGTTACCTAGTAGATTTGTAGGGAAGACGTCTGACCGAGATTAGAGTTTTCATTCAATTGTATGAATTTGTTAGTTCATGTATGCATTCTATTCTTTAAAAGGATTAATACGTTTTACCTTATAAAGACGTTTTGAATTCGATTATTGTTGGAATTAGATTAAGATGTCACAAGGCATTGAGATGAAAGGTTTGGAGGTGAATATCCAATGCAAGATCCGCAACGAAATAAAGATTTTAATGTAGTGAAATTTGAATCGTTTATCTGTTTATTCATATGGGTTGTAATAAAGACATTTTGTAGTATTATTTGATTTCTAAGATCAGGCCATATATAAACAACTATGACACGAGTTATATATATCATGGATCTCATTAAACATTTATATTAAATATAAAACATTTTCATAGCTATCTCATTATAACAACTGATGTTTAATAATATAAAAGTTAGGTACTAAGATTTTGGTAAGAAAACTGGAAAGCAAACGATTTTACACCAAAATATTCCATTCCTAACTTGTCGAAGTGGCCAATTCAACTCAAAAGAATCAGAATTATTTAATAGAAGAGAAGATGAAGACGAATAAGAGTAAGAGAAGCGTGACCAATGTAGCAAGTAGCCTCCTATGGTGCATCACAGTGATGAAAACGCAATTTAAGTTTGATGCCATCAGTTATCTTTGCCGAACATTTTAAATAATGTCAAATATCACCTAACTAGATTTGAAAACTTTATTGGATATACATGTAGCTGTAGTAGTGGCTATAAACCTACTAAAAAAATGTCTTATGTCCAATAAAATTAAATTTTACAAAATAAAATTATAGCAACTCATCAAATGCACAAACGTTAATTTAATTTAAAATGGTTACTACTGGAATTAATTGTTGAAAAACCATTGTTCATTCTGGATTTAATTTTTTTAATGGTTTATTTTATTTGTATATAAAACAATCTATTTCCGGATGTTTCGATTTAGACTTTAAATCAATGATGACTGTTTGACCTTAGAAGGCATAGTAGCTCTTCAATTGTTAGTCTGGCCCTGAAATCTATTGATTTAAAGTCCAGGGACTAGGGAGTATTGGAATCTATAATTCACAAAAGATACTTACCAGGGACTAGGGAGATCCATATTAACCATTATCCATATACTCCACTTATCCAAAGTATCATGAACGTAACCACTTGGTTTTGTTAATATGTTTCACATGTTTTTATTTTGCCGCCTTAATCTTGTTCTAACCAGTGGGTGGAATC
This sequence comes from Brassica oleracea var. oleracea, assembly GCF_000695525.1. NCBI lineage: Eukaryota > Viridiplantae > Streptophyta > Magnoliopsida > Brassicales > Brassicaceae > Brassica > Brassica oleracea. Next base: position 47,704,984 of record NC_027751.1, on the reverse strand, counting down.
TAAAAATTATAGTGTACAAAGTTATTTTATTATACGTATATTTTATTTGAAAATGTTATCGAAAAAGATTATCGAGGTCCCAGTTCGAGTGCAAAGGCGCTTTTCTGTTCTTATAGTTTAATCATTGCGTGGCAAGCAACATGAACCTCCTAATGTGTCTTTACCAACAAAACTAGGAGTGTTCAATCCAGATATCTGTTCGGTTTAGGTTCGGTTTTTTCGGTTTTCAGTATTTCGGTTAGTAAAATATAACTACCATTCTAAATCCATATTTACTTCGGTTCGGTTCGGTTTATATACCGTCCGTTTTCGGTTTAATCGGTTTTATACCAAAAAACATAATTATTTAGTTTGAGATCATATTATATGAATTTTAGAGTCATATTGTCAACACAATCATTTATTAAAAATATATTACATGTTCAAATAAATGAAAAAAAAAAAAAAATGCTTTTACCATCAAATAAAATAATCAAATCTATAACTAAAATCAAAGCTTCAAATTTTGAAAATAAAAATATGAAACAAAACAGAAACATGAAAGAAAAGTTTTTTCACTTTTCCATATTTAGTGTTCATTAAAGTCATGTTTTTTCAATCGAACACGAAACTCTGTTTGTTTACATATAAGAAAAAAGTTGCGAAAATTTTTCATTAATTATTGTCCATCAAATTTATAATCTTCATATTAATTTAGTGAAGACTAAAATAAAACAAAAAGATCAAAAAAAGACTTAGAAAATAAGATGTCTGAATTGCGATGTATTGTTATTTAATTATAGTTCAAGTGTTTTACAAATTAAGGTTCTTTATTACTATAAAATTATGGTAATAGTTATTAACACAAATTTAACTTATGTAACAAATAGATTTTCATATATTATTATAAAATAGATACATATTTACATGTTTCTACTTTTAATCGGTTTTGTTCGGTTTATTCGGTTTAATCGGTTATATACCAAACCATATCCAAATCCTACGGTTTTTATAAAATTATATTCATCCGGTTTATATGGTATATACCAAAACCAAACTATATTGTCTATTTTGGTTCGGTACGGTTCGATTTTACCATATTGAACAGCCCTAACAAATCATCCTAATGTTTATTATAACCAATTTCTAGCGTATTTAATGTTTGTCACATTTTAAAATTATAATATACAGTTTTAAAAAAGGTTATAATTTAAATCCAAAAATAGTGTTAGAAAATTCATATTAAGTTTGAGTTTCAATAAATTATGATTCTTACACAACTAATGGTCGTTTTTATTAGTCACCATGGTTAATGATCTTTTTTTTACCATAGTTAATGGTCTCTTAGCTCGAACTCTAAAGTTTCACAATTTCAATTCAGAAATACATTTTTTATTTTATTTTGTTATATAAATTTTGTAGAGTAGCAACTCCGTTGACAAAATAAAACCTTAATTTTTATCTTTCCAGGGAAAATAAAAAATCAAATATTTTTATTTATCCCACAGTAAAAAGAAAATCCAAATTTTAATTTTCTTGACAAAAACAAAGTAGGAGTATAAAAGAAAAACTTCAGAAAGTCCACATCGACCGGTGATGGGTGAGTTATTCAGCGCCTTTCCATTCAATAGTTTACTCACGATCACCACATGGGACCCATATTCCCCAGTCACATCACATTGTCCTTAATACGGCACCGTAATCAGAACAATATATTATGAAGACTTTAAGCATTTTAAGCATTTAAAGCAAATCTGCTTGGTCAATTCACAATTTTAATTCATGGCTAAATCACTTTAACTCAAAGCAATGTTCCCAAGAATATTCATTTTATTTTTATTTTAATTAGAATAATCAGCATTTTAAACTATACATTATTTTAAAAATAAATATATTAGAAGAGAATTTTCTTGAATTACTCGATCAATTAAATGAGTTATATAGATCAGTCAATGTATGACTTTTGACTAATTTCTTTGAATTTCCAAAGTTTAATTATATCAGTACATCTCACATTGTATGCAGATGATCACAAATGGATGCTAATTATATGAACTGGAAAACTTCCTAGATTTTATATTCTTTAAACATGTTACATGTTTGGTTTAGATAACCATAACCCAAAATGTCACGATCGGTAAATCTAGAAAAGCTTTATTCCATGGAAATTTTTTGTTGTGGAAAAAAATATTTTTAAAAAATCTATCACTTTCCCTGGCCTGTAAAAGCTTGCCACTTTCTACTTTTTTCCACAACTTCTTTTTCAATTAGAAAATTGATGTTCTTGGCACTGAACAAAATGGACAAAGAAAAAAAGCTGAAAAAACCCACAAGGCACAAGCTTCTACTATTAAAGATAGATAGAGAGAGAGAGAGAAGCTGTAATAGCAAACACAGTAGAGAGAGAGAGAGAGAGAGAAGGCATGCTTGTCGGCCATAAGAGCTTCAAGCCAAAGCAAAACTTGCTTATACTTTCCATAATAATCAAAAATCCTTATTGGAATATACACTCATCGATTCTCATCACTATCTCTTTTTCTAGCTTCTCTTTTTAATTCTTGGGATCGTGGGAGCTATCTATAAAGTTTTATTGGATTTAAAAGCTCCTTTATTTATTTTCTCACCTTTTTGTGGGTTTTCTGATTCTGCTTGATTCCCAGATCAAAGATGATCTCTTTTTGATTCCCACAACATCAAATGAGATCTCTCTCTCTCTCTCTGAGAGTTTTAATTTGAGGAATCAAAAAGACAAAAGCTGAGAGAGAGATATTCTAAAACCCTTTACACAAGTAAGAAAAGTCATTTCATTTCTTAAAAGATTCCTTTTTTTGTTCTCCTGTTGCAAAATCATAGATCTAAGCTGTAGGGTTAATGCTCTGTTTCTTTTGGATTAAAAAGATTTGATTTCTACTGTGAATCTATGTGGTTGCAGGTGCTGAGTTTTTTTTATCAATGAGGATTAAGACAGAACCACAACCAATGTTTGGTGGAGTTTTGTTTCTTCTAACACTTGTGGTCTGGACATCAGAATGTCTGAACAGAGATGGTCAGTTTCTATTGGAGCTGAAGAACAGAGGATTTCAAGATTCATTCAACCGTCTGCACAGCTGGAACGGCATTGACGAGACGCCGTGTAACTGGATAGGTGTGAACTGCAGCAACAATCTAACGGTGACATCTCTTGATCTGAACTCCATGAACCTCACTGGTGTATTAGCCCCAAGCATTGGCGGTTTGGTTAACTTGGTCTACCTTAACCTCGCTTACAACGAGTTAACCGGAGACATTCCTAAGGAGATTGGGAACTGTTCTAATCTAGAAGTTATGTTTCTGAACAACAACCAGTTCGGTGGTTCTATACCTGTCGAGATCAAGAACTTGTCTGCTCTCAGAAGCTTCAACATTTGCAACAACAAGCTCTCCGGTCCTCTGCCTGAAGAGATTGGCGATTTACATAATCTAGAAGAGCTTGTGGCTTATACCAACAACTTGACCGGTCCACTGCCTCGTTCTATAGGGAGACTCACCAAGCTGACTACGTTTCGCGCAGGGCAAAACGAGTTCTCTGGAGAGCTTCCTAACGAGATTGGTCAATGCCTCAACTTGAAGCTGCTCGGCCTCGCGCAGAATCTCATCTCCGGAGAGCTTCCCAAGGAGATTGGGAAGCTTGTTAAACTCCAGGAGGTGATTCTCTGGCAGAACAAGTTCTCAGGGTCGATTCCTAAAGAGATTGGGAACCTCACAAGGCTTGAGATACTTGCGTTATACGTTAACTCGTTCGTTGGACCGATACCTTCAGAGATTGGTAACATGAAGTCGTTGAAGAAGCTTTATCTCTACCAAAACCAGCTGAATGGGACTATCCCAAGGGAGATTGGGAACCTTACGAGAGCGATGGAGATCGATTTTTCGGAGAATATGTTGACCGGTGAGATCCCAGTTGAGCTGAGCAAGATCAGTGAGCTGAAGCTGTTGTATTTGTTTCAGAACAAGTTAACCGGAACCATACCGAACGAGCTTAGCAGCTTGAAGAATCTCGCGAAGCTTGATCTCTCAATTAACTCCTTAACCGGTCCTATACCGTCCGGTTTCGAGAAACTCACTTCGATGCGTCAGCTTCAGCTCTTCCACAACTCCCTCAGCGGCGTGATCCCTCCGGGTCTCGGCATGTACAGTCCTCTATGGGTTGTTGACTTCTCGGAGAATCAGCTCTCAGGGAAGATACCGCCTTCTATCTGTAACCAATCGAATCTCATCTTATTGAATCTCGGTTCAAACCGGATATTCGGAGAAATCCCGCCGGGTGTCCTGACCTGCAAACCGCTCCAGCAGCTTAGAGTAGTTGGGAACCGACTAACCGGTCGCTTCCCAACAGATTTATGCAAGCTTGTTAATCTCTCGGCTATAGAGCTGGATCAAAACCGGTTTAGCGGACCGTTACCTGCTAAGATAGAGATTTGCCAGAAGCTTCAAAGGCTTCACCTCGCAGCTAACCGGTTCTCCTCAAGCCTACCTAAAGAAATCAGCAAACTCTCCAACTTAGTCACTTTCAACGTCTCCTCAAACTCTCTAACAGGACCTATCCCTTCGGAGATCTCCAACTGCAAGATGCTTCAGCGACTTGACCTGAGCCGGAACAGTTTCGTCGGTCATTTACCATGCGAGCTAGGAAGCTTACATCAGCTAGAGATCCTCAGACTCAACGACAATAGATTATCCGGCAACATACCGTATACCATCGGTAACCTCACGCATCTAACGGAGCTCCAGATGGGAGGAAACTTGTTTTCAGGGAGCATACCGCCTCAGCTAGGCTCGCTATCAAGTCTCCAAATCGCGATGAACTTGAGCTACAACGACTTCAGCGGCGAGATACCGCCCGAGCTCGGGAATCTTTATCTACTTATGTACCTTTCTCTTAACAACAACCACTTGAGCGGCGAGATTCCAACGACGTTCGAGAACTTATCGAGCTTACTAGGCTGCAACTTCTCGTACAACAACTTGACCGGACCGCTTCCGCTCACGCCGCTCTTTCAAAACATGACTCTAACTAGCTTCCTCGGAGATAAAGGACTCTGCGGCGGGCATTTGAGAAACTGCGACTCTAACCTCTCTTCTTGGAGTAACCTTTCCCCTCTCAGATCAGGCTCCGCGCGTCGCCGGAGGATCATTGTCATCTTGTCTTCCGTCGTCGGCGGTGTATCTCTTTTCCTCATAGCTATCGTGGTTCATTTCCTTAGACAACACCCTGTGGAGACTAAACCTCCTTACGTGTGCGACAAGGAACCGTTTTTCGAAGAATCTGACATCTACTTCGTCCCGAAAGAACGGTTCACCGTTAAAGACATTCTCGAGGCGACGAAGGGGTTCCACGAAAGCTACATTATAGGTAAAGGAGCGTGCGGGACGGTGTACAAAGCGGTTATGCCGTCGGGTAAAACCATCGCGGTTAAAAAGCTCGGATCGAATAGAGAAGGCGGTAATAATAACAATACGGATAATAGTTTCCGCGCGGAGATTCTTACGCTAGGAAAGATCAGGCACAGGAACATTGTGAGGCTGTACAGTTTCTGTTACCACCAGTGCTCGAACTCGAATCTCTTGCTGTACGAGTACATGTCTCGAGGAAGCTTGGGTGAGATTCTGCACGGAGGGAAGTCGTATGGTCTTGACTGGCCGACTCGGTTTGGGATCGCGCTCGGTGCGGCGGAAGGGCTTGCTTACTTGCATCATGATTGTAAACCGAGGATCATTCACCGTGACATCAAGTCTAACAACATTTTGCTTGATGAGAACTTTGAAGCTCATGTCGGAGATTTTGGTTTGGCTAAGGTCATTGACATGCCAGTGTCCAAATCTGTCTCAGCCGTCGCTGGTTCATATGGTTACATTGCTCCCGGTATGTTCCTACCGTTTAGACATTTATATTCCGAGTTAACTAATCTCAAAACCGGTTTGTTCCTACAGTTTAGAGATTTAGATTCTGAATTGACCGTGGCTAATCTCAAAACCGGTTTGGTTTTACGGCTTAGAGAATTGGTTAACCGGGTTTAATCTCAAAACCGGTATTTTTTTACTGTTTAGACATTTAGATTCTTAGTCAACTGGGATTAATCTCAAAACATGTATTATCTTACTGTTTAGACATTTAGATTCTGAATTAACGGATGTTAATCTCAAAACGTTAATGATCTTACGGTTTAGACAATTAGATTCTGGGATAACCGGTAATATCAAACAAGTATGTTCTTACGGTTTAGATATTTAGATTAACCGGACTTAACCTCAAAACCGGTTTATTTTGTTTTGCAGAGTATGCATACACAATGAAAGTAACGGAGAAATGCGATATCTACAGCTTCGGAGTTGTACTTCTTGAGTTGTTAACCGGAAAGACTCCGGTTCAACAGATTGACCAAGGTGGAGATCTTGCCACGTGGACAAGAAACCATATCAGAGATCATTCGTTGACATGTGAGATACTGGATCCTTATTTAACAAAGGTAGAAGACGATGTGATTCTTGCTCACATGATCACGGTTACGAAAATTGCTGTGCTCTGTACTAAAGCTTCGCCGTCTGATCGACCTACGATGAGGGAAGTAGTGTTGATGCTGATAGAGTCGGGAGAACGTGCCGGGAAAGTGATTGTGTCCGCCACGTGCGGCGATTTACCTCCACCGGTGCAGTCGTGTTAACTTACTTGGTTTCTGTATAGATTAAATATGATTTGTATAGTCACTATAGAAGAAAGAAAGCATGAGCATACGTATAAATCATTCCTAGTTGGTTGAAAACTTGAAATAATATTAGAATTTTTTTGTTTGTCTGCAACGCAACAGAAACAATTCAAGATAAAAATTGTTGTTGATGAAAAGTAAAAATAAAAGAGAAATTTCCTAGATAGACCTAAAAAAGTTTTTGTCACAAATATAGACCTAAAAAATAAAAATGACCAAAATAAATTTAAATGTTTTATTAAAAGAAATAAATATATACTTATATCAAAAAAAACTTAAATAGGGTGTAGAGTTTAAAATTTAAGGTTTAGGGTTTAGAGTTGAGGAGTGGAGTTTTGGAGACAGGATTTCAAAATTTTAAAAATAAATAAAATTTAAATTTTCAAAATAAAAAAATGCTATTTTGATCATTTTATTTTTTGGAGTCTATTTTTGTGACAAAAACTTAAAAATGTAAATTTGAGAGAATTGTCCAAAATAAAATTTACATTTATTAGTCAGACTTTCCACATTCACAGATAATCTCCTCTTGATGTCAACATTTCAAACTCTTATGGGATTTATGGGATTCGGTCAACAAGAATATATTTTAAAAAATTGAATTTCAAATTGTAGAGTTACTACAAATATTTATATGGAAAAAGGAAGAAAAAGAAATCTAGATTTAGCAAGAAACTTTTGTGAATAGAACTAAATAAAATTAGACATAGAAAAAAAGATTTTATGTTCTAGTTTTGCTCCACTATAGAATCAACTACTTCTGGAATGAAATCAAACAGCAAGAAACAAATACAAATTCCATGTTTTAAATGAGTTTATTCGTTGAGTATAATAGTATATCATGTAATTTAAATGTAATCCGCCAAAATAATATCGGTGAAAATTTATAAATTACACTACTCATAACTAAAAAAATACTAATATATTAAGGTGAATAGTTACAATACTTTACATGACACAAAATATAACATAATTATATATTTGAAAAAGTCTGTCAAGATACAAAGTATAGCATGCAAGAAACCGTAAACACTTTAAGAACAACCTTATTAGTTAGATACTCACTAAGTATCTCACTATTATATGATAGTGTTAGTTTAAGTAAAAATATGCTAAGAAACTAATCTAAATTTATTAAGTCCAATGGTGAGATAGTTACTAAATATCTCATCTTTTATATTTTAATTTTATTGTAATTTAATATAGTTCAATTGCATTTATATGTAGTATTAATATTTGATTTTAACTTATGCATAATGGATCTTGTTAGATAGAAAAATTAATATTATGATTTATAAGAAAAAAATAAGAATGATATTAATTAAAGACATATAGATGATTTAATTAAGTTTTTAAGTCTTGGTGTATTGACATTTATTTTTATAGCTTTTAAGTCTTAGACCCTATCACATACTTGCATTTTGCATTAGAGTTTTATATCGTAAATTTTCAAATTTGAAGTATGAAATTTTACTGTACAAAATTTCAAATTTTTAACGTTGCTTTAGGAGTATGCAAAATTTCATATCTGAAGTCGCTTGACATCACAATTTTTTTTTCTTTTTCTTTTTTAACTATTATTAATTTATTTGGAGTTTATTAAGTTTTAGATTAGCTTCAGTATTAGATCGAGGATAACCTGTATACGAAATATTACAATCTAAAAATCCAAACCTAACACAGGACTAGTTTTAGATCATCAAATCCGGCAACCACCAGGCACGATCTTCCCATGAACCGAACCAGCAACGTTCTCACACGTAGCCGTGACTGACCCGTCGCGTCCTTTGTACACCAAGTTGATGTCTGAGAGCTCAACACCTTGACAAGGAAACGTTTTGCTACACTGCATCATCAAAGCCGCTTGAGTCGCCGACGTTCCCCAAATGCTGGTATACTTCACGTCTTTGATCTGAACATGAGAATTATACTTTCCAGGACTGTCGCATAGATTGTGTGGACAATACTGCTGGTCGATGACGATGGGGTTTCGAACATTGATCATTTGGATATCCTCGAACAAAAATTTCGAAACCGAAGTCTCCGAGGCCGACTTAGCCCATGTTTTGATCCTTAAACCGTTCATTGTACCCTTGAGTACAGAGTTTCTTACGGTTATGCCCTCAATGCTCTTCTCATCTTTGAATCTCCCAATGCTCCCGACACTAATCCCGTGCCCTGGTCCGCACCTGGTGTTGGAAGATATCAGAACATCAATATGTATTGAATCCACATAAAATATTAGAGACCAACGCAAATCTATACTTAATACAAAAGAGAGAATATTTTAATATATTTTTAAAGCGTTTAATTACGGTCTAAAATTTTCTTGAACGTTCATATATCTTATGTTTAAGAGCATGATAGTCGGTAAAAACGTTTTTGGGTTTTGAAATTTTTTTGTTTGTTTTTGTTTTGTGATTTTTTTAAAAAAATTAAAAATAAATCAATTGCGTGCCGCCACGTGTCTGTGGAGTCTGCAAACAGTACAACAAACCCCTGTGAAACGTTTCTTATTTGGCGACTTTGAAGCACGGTTTTTACAAAAAGGTGGTGGAGCCCACGCGTAACAACCCTCCTCCTACCACCGATAATCATGCTCTAAGATAATTAGTTATACATATGTTGTGTTACTTAAGATATACCTGACATTAGAGATATCCAAGTTGGTGGTTCCGTCAAGAATTGCGACACAATCGTCACCGGTTCCGATACTGACGTTGAAAATATGCATATCCTTAGACCTCCCGATCTTGATTCCGTCAGTGTTAGGGCTATCTTCGGGAGCGGTGATTTTGACGCCGGTAATGTTAAAATTCTCGACTGCGTATAAGTTGAAGTGTCCCATTTTGCTGTTGATCGATCTTAGACCGTTAACCCTCGCGGATCTAACGAAAGAAAACCCAATGTTCATAGCTAGAGCACGACAGTTAGGGTTTTTGTCACAATCATTGAGATGGCGCCAAGAGTAAGATCCTTGACCGTCAAGTATTCCCCCTCCGTTAACGGTGAGGTTATCGACGTAACGGAAAGCGAGCCATTCTGCTCGTTTGTCGGCGTAAAGGATCCGAGGAGCCAACAACGTTCCTTTGATTGTAAAAGTAATATGACGTTTGCAAGGACCAGAGAACATTATTTGATCGAGATAGAATGTTCCGGCGGGAATATAGACCGTTGATCTTCCACCACTCCATTCACAAGCTTCGTTCCACGCTTTTGTAAACGCAAGAGCATTGTATGTGTTTGTTTTGCCGTCGCCACGAGCACCGTAGTTTCTGACGTCGAAGACCTTTTGTCCATCGTGAAATGCATTAGTCTGAGCACTTGAGATGACGAGGAAGAAGTAAAAGAGAAAGAGAGAAGAGATACAAAGGATGAGAAACCTAGATGCCATCGATCAGACTTCTTCTTTATTTCTTAACTTTTGGATTAGTTGAAGCAAACTGAAGTGTTTGAGCTTCTTATTTATAGAGCAACAAAATTAGAGGATTACATTAAACGTTAATAGTAAATATATATAGGGGGAACACAATCTATTACTTCCTTACATATAGAAAAAAAATATGATTAGAAGATAGAGCAAGATCTTATCAAGATGGAATGATGATATTTTGAGTGAATAGTAATTGAATATATGATAATGTTGATGGTTATGACTTATGACTATGTATATGTGCAACATTAAGAGCATCTTTGTAGGGATCTTAATGAATATCTGGAAATAAAAAATATAAAAAATATATAAAGTGGAAGAGAGAGGCAAGGCAAATGTTCTTTTTGAACTTTTCAGATATCTTCTAGATACCCATTTAGCTAGTGTACGTTGGTTAACTTTTTTAAAATTCAATAAAACTATATTAAAAAAATTATTTTGTGGCTGAGTAATTCGTGATGACTATATAAGTGTGCTCTTACACATTTACAGTATACAAGTTATAGCTACACGTGGAACTGTTAGTACATGCCTAATTAGGCATCTCCGAAAAGACACCAAAATATCAAATTTTGTGTAATTTCATCTCCAACAAAACACCAAAATTGATATCATCCCACCAAAATTGGTGTAACCTTATTCATCGTACTATATCTTTAAAATATTAATTTCATTATATTTTATTTAATAATATAGTTCAGTTATTATCAAATTTGTAAATAAACATAAATATATTATATTATTTGTATTTTTAATTTATTTTCACATAATTAAAAGAATTAATTTTTTTCCAAAATAAATCACTAAATAACTATTATCATTCATCACTTATAAATAATAACAATATATATAATAACCTAAATGTGATAAAATAACTATTTATAAATTACATATAATAAAACATAAAATATTTAAACTGAAAATATTAAATAATATATAATATTAATTTTGATGTAAAATTTGGTGTTAATTATGACACAAAAATAACAAATTTGGTGTGATTTCAACATAAAATTTGGTGTCATTGTTGGAGATCTGATGGTATTAAATCTTTTATTCAACAATTGAATTACTATAATGAGCATGTTGAAAAAGAAAATTTGATAAGTAAATTATTTGGTGATGAAAAAATTCAACATATTGAATAAGAAGAAGCGGAGACCACCGAGCTACATGTCACTTTCTATAAATTTTGGATATTTTCATATCATCTTAACTATTTAAAACCAACATATACTCTTATTATAAATTAAATAATTTATTTTTATTTTTTAGAAAATTTTATTATTATATATTCTTTATACATAGAAACTAGCTTTGTTTAATTTGGAAAAAAAAAATTAATTATTAATTAGTAAAATAAGGTGTTAATTTTTACTAAACAAAATCATTGTATTGTATAAAAGTTGAATATGTGTTTAATGATGAGGTAGAATAAATAGAATATGACGTGGAGTGTTACTATCTAAAGATTTTTGATATTTTTCCTACCTTCCTAATGATTTAAAATCAACTATACTATTATAAATTAAATAATTTATTTTTATACCAATTTTTTTCTCTATAAATAAATATTATGTTGATTTAATTTGGTATAGCAAACAATAAAATAAAAATAATAATTTGAATATAACAAAGGTAATTATTAATTAGTAAAATAAAGTGTTTAATTTTATTAAAGAAAACTATTGTAGTGGTTAAAATTGAATGTGGGTTATATCATTAGGTGGATGAAAGATAAGATGATATGGAATGTTAAAAGATGAAAATTGGATGTTGAATCTCAAAACCATTTGGATGATTCAGAATACGAGCCTGCACATTCGCACATGCATATAGATTATTTACTAAAATTTAAATTATTTTAAAATACATATAACACGTATATATATATATATATATCTAATATTTATATTTTTACTTATTCAACTTTGTATTTTATTTCATTTGTCTCATGCATTTATTAACTCTTTTTATTATACACACAATTTGCGAGATATATTACATATGTATATGTAAGAAATATAATGTCAAATAGTCTGAAAACTTCTCAAAATAAAAAAAAAATATTTTAAGAAATTTTAAGAAATGTCTTTCTCAAGCGCTTCTCCATTTCTTGGTTTATGAAACACGCTTTCTCAGGTGAAGAGTTTGGAATCTACTAAATGGGTACGTCATTCAGAAATTTAAGAAGTATGAAATTGTGCATCATTTAGAAATTAAAAGAAGCATGTGAAAAATGTGTTGTTCAAAAATTAAAGAGGCATGTAAAATGGTGTGTCAAAGAAAGACAAGTTATTTGCTAAAGCAATTTGCTCTCTCTCTCTCTCTCACACACACACACACACAAACACTATTTCTCAAGCGGAGGGTTAAAATCTACTAAAAGGGTGCGTCTTTTGAAAATTAAAAGAGACATTTGAAAGGGTGCTTCGTTCAGAAATTAAAAGAGACATATGAAAAGATGTGTCTGTGAGAAATTAAAAAAAGGTGTGTAATAAGATGAGTCGGAGAAGGATACATTCTATGCTAAAACAATATGATGATCTCTCTCTTCTCTCAAGCGCTCTTCTGGTTTCTTCTTCGTTTCCAAAACACTCATTCTCAAGGGGGGAGTGTTATAATCTAATAAAGGGTGTGTCATTTAGAAATTAAAATAGGAGTGTAAGAGGATGCGTTGTTCAAAAATTAAAAAGTCATGTGAAAGAGTTCGTCATTTAGAAATTAAAAAGACGGGTAAAGGGTGAATAATTCAGAAAATAAATAGGACATGTAAAAGGTTGCGTCGGAGAAAGAAATGCCTTTTGCTAAAACAATTCGATGATGCTAGATCTTATAAAAGAAGATGTTGTATGTTTGATTACAAAACTATGATAAAGTTAATAACTAGATTTAGTTTTTTTTCCTATAAAAATGATAATATCAGCGTAAAACCAAATAAGTTTGCTATTATAGTATATATATATATATATAGACGACATGGTCTTTTGAGATTATGTAAATTACTTAAACGGAAGATACTTATATCTGTTACGTAACAATCAGCCAAAATATGGTTAATTAACGCTTCATACAATAATCAAGAATTCAAGTGTCACAAGATAGTTACAAGAAACCTATCTACTTATATACAGTCAGTTAAACAAAATCTTTATTTGACATGGAAAACAAATCTGATTTAATAAAACATATTGTCAAACAAGTGATTAAGAGCATGATAATCGGGGTTAAACTCGTTTTGGGTTTCTAAAATTTTTTATTTTATTTTTGTTTTATCTGATTAAAAAAAATTAAAAACGGAACCAGTCGCGGGCCGCCACGTGTCGTGGGCCCGCAAAATAGTGTAAAAACGGACCGAAACCGTTCCTTATCTCTCGACTTATGAAACCAGTTTTTATCAAAAGCGCGAGGTCTACTCCTTAAGAAACGTGTTACTATACCGCGTTAAAGATGCTCTAAGGTATTGATATACAACCAACAACATTCCCCTTCAAAGATTCATATTAACATAACATCAAGCTCTTTTACTATTAACTTTTGTTAAATGAAATAAATACTGGAATTATAAACATGTGTTCTATTCTTTGGTGTTTTGTCACCGACTCGGTGAAGACATGTAACTTTTTTAAGAAATGAGAGAAACATATGACAAGATCTAGCTAGTAGACAAAAAACTATGAAATTCTGGACTGGTAAAGATAACATACGAAATCAATGCTTTTGAGAAAGTAATATATTTTTATTCTAAGTAACTCTACACAAAAAGTAAATCAAAAAGGCACAATGGTGATGGGAGGTACGAAGAAACCATATATAAATTTGTTAATCTATCATGAAAAGGTTCAACTATTAATCTTATGAGAAAAAACAACTTTTATTGTGAAAAGGTTCAATAGTCAATCTTCTGAAAAATGCAACTCTTCATAGTATGTAGACTTTTTCCTAAGTGAATCTGCAACGTTATATTATGGATCTCAAATGAAATAGCTATAGTTAGATTAGAGATTAAGAACAAACACGACCGCTAATTTTTTTTCGTATTAAAATTATGACATACTCCAATAAACAGTTAGTTTAAAAAGGACAGTGGTAAAGGAAAGGATGAAAAGACTATAGATATATTATCAAAGGGTCTAATGTTTAATCTTCTAAAAGTATGCAACTTTCTATTGTGAAAGGGTTCAATCCAAGTTAATTTTATGAAAAGATACAATTCTTCAATGAATGAACATGTGTTTTGCTTAAGTGAATGACTAAAAAGATACAACTCTTCAATAAATGCACGTGTCTCTTGCTTAAGTGAATGATTTTTTTAAAGATTTCTATTATGAAAGGGTCTCAATGGTTAATCTTCTGAAAATATACAACTTTCTATTGTGAAATGATTCAGTGAAAGGGTTAAATAGTTAAATTTCTGAAAAGATACAACTTTATGAAAATGTCTTTTGCTCGTGAAATATGAAAACATAATCAAGATTTTAAATGAAATTGTAGCTATTAGATTAAAAGTTAGGAACAAACTCCACCCTTAAAATTGAGTTTTTTTTTATATAAAAAAAAGATAACATCAACGTTTAGATAAAATTGGTATACCTTTTTTTAAAATGAATTTTATTTAGTATTGTAGTAGAAATTGTGTTTAAAAAAAAAAGCGTTAGATTTATTTTTAGTATTTGTAGTAGATTTTGGAGTACTTAGTTATTGTCCCCCTACAATCTGAAACATAGAGTTTAGTGCCTTTCATTTTTATATAGAAAATTTTTCTCACGTGATTAAAATTTTCTAAATCCATCACTGCAAGAACCTTATGCATAAATGTATAACTGGTATCTATATTACTCTTTAACTTTCTTTTAGTTCTTGCATAAGCAAATTCAGTTTCTACCGTGCTTTATCCTTGATATTATGATGGTTGTGTTGATACAATGTGGGATTGTGAAGAAGACGTTGAGACATTAGATAGCGGGAAAAGTGTGAACATATGTGGAGAGAATTAATGGAGCAATGCTGGTCGTTTGATCCGGCGATACTGCTAACATTTACAGAGATTAGTGATCGGCTCCCGTCCAGTTGCCTTACAATCAGGGACAGATCTAGAATTGTATTTAGATGGGGTAAACAAATTTTTCATTTTATTTTGATTTTTGATGGGAGCATTCCATATATTTTACAATAAATACTAAAGAAAAATATAAAATTAGATGAACCTGTTTAACTCTTGCATATGCCCCTGTTTACAACCCAATCGATGAACCTACGCCGTCTGTGGGAGTAAAAAGAGAGGAAGAATCATTTGAACAGCTATAAGAATAAAGGGTAGATATTGTACAAAAATTGAGATTCCAATTTATCTACTAGTAATGGAAATATAAACTTGAAGAAAAATGGTATATCACTGATTCTACGCTTAAATAAATAAATTTGAGGCTTAAATGAAGCTAGTGGAGAAAGTTCGGGGTCATCTTGTAAACGTTTTAAAAAGGCTCGATCCAGAAGATGAAAATAGATACACGGCACGCACTTCAAAAGCCCAAAACTGGCGGGGACACACGTTACGCTCACGCCTAATCAGTTTATCACCATTTTTTTAATTGTACTAAACCAACTAAACCGATTTTTGTTAATAAAAAAGGGTCATATTAGAATTATTTTCAAGCCGTAACACTATTTTTTTTGGTCAAAAACACATTATTTTAGTGTAATTTCAGCACTAAAAAAATTTTTTCTCCAACCATAACACCAAACTTTATTCTAAAAATTATTTTATAATATTATATGTATTTATGTATTTATTTATTATTTATTTAATTGTCTATTTTATTAATAAATTAAGTGAATAGTATTTTATTGGGGTAAATAGTATTTTAATGCACTGAAAGTGTCGTATCAAATTTGGTGTAAAATTATAGCGTAAAAGTATTACACTAAAATTATGTAATTTTTAGCGTTGGGTTGGGACAGAATTTTATGTCAAAAATCGCATTAAAATAGTGTTTCAGAGCAGAGTTGGGTACGAGTGTCTGTATATTTCTGATAAATGTGAAAAATTTAGATCCGATTATGTTTAAGGACAAGGCTAATACTCTGTTTGATTCGAAAATTTACAGGATAAGAGAACGTGTGTCCAAATGGAATTATCAGCCACTTAATTATTAACAACAAAAAAAAAAGATAATTTGATTCCTTAATTTAGGATTAACAGTTAACGTTCAAAGCGGTGAGCTATCTTCCTTATAAACCCGACGACTGTAGCTTCCTTCCCGTTACACCAGATCGAGTTTCTTTCTTTTTTTATTATCTTTAAATTAATCTGCAAAAAAATAAAAAAAAAATGGAGAAAGCGATCGAGAGGCAACGAGTTCTTCTTGAACATCTCCGTCCTTCTTCCTCCTCCTCCAACAGTTTCGAAGGCTCTCTCTCTGTAAGCTTTCCCTCTCTCTTTCGATCTATCGCGATCTCTAGGTTTCCGGATTATACTGATTGTTCTCGATCTTGATTTCGAGTTTTGATAGTGAATTATCATTTGATTCGATGCATGCCTGCCTATGATCTGAAAACTATGGTTTGAGATTCAAATTTGAGAGAATTGAATTTGGTATTAGATTGAATACCGGTTTAATGTTAAATCAGTTGTCGGTTTAGTTTCCTTTAGCTTAAACCGATGTAATATATATAGTCTGAACCATGTAACAAACTCAATCATCAAATTAATTCAATACATTTGATATTTGTTTTTTGTTTGTTTATAAAGGTCAAAGCTTTATCTCGTTAACGATTTCGTTTTGAACGTATCAGGCTTCTGCTTGCTTGGCTGGGGACAGTGCTGCGTACCAGAGGACCTCTCTCTATGGAGATGATGTTGTCATTGTTGCGTATGTCCCTTGTCTCTTTCTAACATCCTTGTGATAATATAATATTCACGCTTTTATTTTGATCCATTGCAGGGCGCATAGGACTGCACTATGCAAGTCCAAACGTGGCAACTTCAAGGATACTTACCCTGATGATCTCCTTGCACCTGTTTTGAGGGTCTGTTGATATCCCTTTTGTTGTTTTTTTTTATATTGCCTTATCGTGTTATCTTCTTGGTGCAGGCATTGATTGAGAAGACGAATCTTGACCCGAGTGAGGTTGGTGATATTGTTGTTGGTACTGTTTTGGCTCCGGGGTCTCAGAGAGCTAGCGAATGCAGGATGTCTGCTTTCTATGCTGGTTTCCCTGGTATGCTTCTTCTATGTATACAAATCTTTGTGTCTACTTTCTGAATGCTGATGCTGTTATCTTCTTTGGCAGAAACCGTGGCGGTAAGAACCGTGAATAGGCAGTGCTCATCTGGTCTTCAGGCTGTTGCTGATGTTGCCGCTGCCATCAAAGCTGGATTTTATGATATTGGTATGAGAATAAATGTCTTTGATTACACATTGCTTGATGTATTTGTGTTCGTCTAGCTGACGGTGATGTTGGATGCAGGTATTGGAGCTGGACTGGAGTCCATGACTACCAATCCGATGGCATGGGAAGGGTCTGTCAACCCAGCGGTACTGTCTCTTAATCCTTTCTGTTAAGTTTGTAGCGCACTACTAAAACCTATTATGTTATATTGCAGGTGAAGAAGTTTGCGCAAGCACAGAGTTGTCTTCTCCCTATGGGTGTTACTTCAGAAAATGTAGCACACCGCTTTGGTGTCTCAAGGCAGGAGCAAGATCAAGCTGCTGTAAGGGAACTGAACTTGTTTAGTATTGTTGTAACTCATATATTTGATCTCCCGATGCTAAGCTATCAGGTCATATTCCTAGGTTGACTCGCACAGAAAGGCAGCTGCCGCCACTGCTGCTGGTAAATTCAAGGATGAGATCATTCCTGTTCAAACCAAGGTATCTTCCAGATCCTCCATACAGTAACTGTAACTAAGACTTCTATTGGTGCGTTAAATCATGTTCTTATGGTTGTCAATAACTTGTGTTTTGTGTTTTAGCTTGTGGACCCAAAGACAGGTGATGAGACACCCATTACAGTTTCTGTTGATGATGGGATCCGACCAAGCACAACCCTTGCTACTCTTGGGAAGCTGAAGCCTGTGTTTAAAAAGGATGGCACCACAACCGCTGGTACTTTTCTTAAATCGGTTCTTTCATTGCAGAGAGACACTTCTTTGTATCTAAAACTTGAATTCATTGCTTCATGTGTTCCTTCTCAAACAGGAAACTCCAGTCAAGTAAGTGATGGTGCAGGAGCTGTTCTCCTCATGAAGAGAAGTCTTGCTACGCAAAAAGGACTTCCCGTTCTTGGTGTATTCAGGTCGGTGATACTTTTTGATAAAGCTTCTTGTGATGTCCATTTACACAGATATGCTAAGAACATATTGGACAACTTTGCAGGACATTTGCTGCGGTTGGTGTTGATCCAGCAATCATGGGTGTCGGTCCAGCAGTTGCCATTCCTGCCGCAGTTAAGGCGGCTGGTTTAGAGCTCGATGACATCGACTTGTTTGAGATTAACGAGGTAAATAGCATATACTTCCATGATCTTCTTCTCACCAGATATCTCGTCCCGCACCCTGGGGTTTTGATTCTTGTGTGTTCAGGCATTTGCATCTCAGTTTTTGTATTGCCGTAACAAGTTGGGACTTGACGCAGAGAAGGTCAATGTCAACGGAGGCGCAATGGCCATCGGACATCCTTTGGGCGCTACAGGTATATAAGATGGGAGCTACGAAAATACTATTATTGTTTCAGTTCACCAAGCCAAAGAGAGTTGGTTAATGCTCTCAACCAAACTCTTGAAAATGTAATATGCTGCAGTCAAGCCAAGAGATCAGAGAGTAAGATTAGCTAATGGTTGTTGAATCTCTGACAGGAGCTCGTTGCGTTGCTACTTTACTGCACGAGATGAAACGCCGTGGGAAAGACTGTCGATTTGGGGTAGTGTCAATGTGCATTGGTAAGCTTCTCTCTCTTACTCTATACTCTCACACTCGCAATCGCTAAATCGGTGTCTGAAAATGCATTGTTGATTGGGAAAAATGTTTGCAGGGACGGGGATGGGTGCAGCGGCTGTGTTTGAGAGAGGAGATGGAGTTGATGAGCTTCGCAACGCAAGAAAAGTTGAAGCGCAAGGCTATTTGTCAAAGGACGCTCGTTAAAAGATATGATGTGCATAAATAACCAACAAAGACCCTTTCACTCTTCAGAATATTTTGTGACCTCAGCACTCTCCCTATATTCTCCTTGGAGAGAATCTGGTCCATTTTCCCATTTTCTTCAGTTTATTATAGTTGTTTTGAATAAAGCAGCACAACCAATGTTTGCCCGAGTCTTGTATTCTTGACCAGGTCATGTGCTTTAAGTATACTATTTTTTTATTACGTGAAGGTAAATCTTCTATACAATATTATATGTATGGATGATATCGGTCTTCTCGAATTACAGTTGTTGCTTCTGGAAATAATATAATTTTCAGCAGGCAGCAATTTTAGAAATTTTCAGATGTCAAAAGATTCTACTACGGTCGAACTTATGATTTTGATGTTTAATAATTATAGGAGACTAATTTGAAACTAATGTCAACAATATCAATTGGGGTGGTGGCGCAGTTGGCTAGCGCGTAGGTCTCATAGCTACTGAGTGATCCTGAGGTCGAGAGTTCGAGCCTCTCTCACCCCAAAATACCTTTTTCCCCGTTTTGTGTCGGGCAATCCTTCTCTTCTATTTACAATCCAATCAAGACCACCAAAATTTGCACTTGGAAAACTAGTTACTATATGCTAAAAGTAGATGAGAAAATCAGTTATATATACATGCCAAAATTGATGTATATTCCAATAAATTATATATTTAACAAAACATATTGATAAACTTGCACTTATAAATCAAGAAAATACTTGAAGAAATAAGAGTGGACATGGGTGCATGTGAGTTGATAGGATGATTAAAACGTTCAAATTTCTCCGGTCATCAGCAACGGTAAAAATCATATGAATTTCTCAAATATTAATATTTTATTTATTTAATTATTATTTTTATTTTTAAAATCACTGAAATACTAATTAAGAAATAAGCGTGATTTAAATCCCTCACAAATATTTGTGAGTTTTTTATATAAAAGACTCTTC
This sequence comes from Brassica oleracea var. oleracea, assembly GCF_000695525.1. Classification (NCBI taxonomy): domain Eukaryota; kingdom Viridiplantae; phylum Streptophyta; class Magnoliopsida; order Brassicales; family Brassicaceae; genus Brassica; species Brassica oleracea. Next base: position 47,684,718 of record NC_027751.1, on the reverse strand, counting down.
TTAATTTCTCTCTTATATTTTGATTAGTTTTATTTGTTTAATCGACAAGAGTATGTGAAAGACTCTTGATGATGTCTCATAAACTTTGAAAATTTTGAAGTCAATCTATTTAAATTACCTGGAAGTCATCCAAATACACAAAAAGATGAAGACTCTTGTACAGAAACACTTACTTTTAGACATTTTCTTACATAATGTTGAAACGACCGTACGCTATCCATTATTCAAAGTTGAAACTTAATTACTCAACTAAATACGCTGGGACATACGTTCAAAGTTGAAACTTAATTACCAACATCACTAACTTCTAAGAAGCACACAAATTAAATACAAAAATTCAGAATTTGTTGTCTAGTCCTTTATTTCAAGGTTTTATTTTTACGAGCCGACTACATATAGTTTCCTAAATTTGCTTGTTTAATTCTTAAATTCAAAGGTTTGAATTTCCATATTTCTTGTTCAATACATTAGATATATATCTCTTCGTTAGTCCCCGATTCTCTACGCGTTTCGGCGCTAGCCTTCTAGATATCTACCTTCCTTCTTTCACGCCTATATAAGTCTCTTATCGATTCGGCAACTCCTTCAGACAGCGTCGTTTAAATGGCGCAACAATCGTTGATCTATAGCTTCGTCGCTAGAGGCACTGTGATCCTCGTGGACTTCACTGATTTCAAAGGCAACTTCACGTCCATCGCTGCACAGTGCCTCCAAAAGCTTCCTTCCTCAAACAACAAGGTCATCTACAACTGCGATGGTCATACCTTCAATTACCTCGTCGAAAATGGTTTCAGTAAGTCATGCGGTGCCGTTGATTTGATGTACTGATCGTGCATTGTATAGCTTGTTTTTTTTATCTCCTTTGCGTCAGTTTCTTATCTTTGGTATGTATATTAGCTTTAATTGATGTTATGTGATATGTTTTGTGGGTCTTTAATAGAAGAACAAGCCTTGTTCTGTATCTGTTATTCGAAGTTTTCAGCTTTATTGTTTTTGGCTGGCTGGTTTAGAATTGCCCTACCTTTAATTGTGTCCAAGGGATCATGGGTTCGAATCTCACCTAAGGAGAGCTAATTTAAAATGGTTTGAGTGTCGTCCTAGAGTATGTCCTACAGTATGTACGGCCATGCAAAAAAAATCATTATGGGGATTATATAACTTGAGAGCAATTGCATTGGAGTATTCCTTATGCAGCTCAGTTTTACTATACTTGATTAGGTTTCAGGTGGTGGATATGTATTTTTATTATAGTGTCAACTTTCTTATATGTCATATATTGGATCATCTAATCTTGTTTATCTTATGCATGTCTTAGTATGTAACTTGAAAGTTTAATCTTTTTTGTTTTTGTTGTGCAGCTTACTGTGTTGTTGCAGTTGATTCTGCTGGGAGGGAGATTCCTATGGCCTTCTTGGAACGAGTTAAGGAAGATTTCAACAGGAGATACGGTGGTGGAAAGGCTGCAACTGCTCAACCAAACAGCTTGAATAAAGAATTTGGGTACTTCTGTTTGATCAATTCTTTTTTTTTATTGCTATTGAAAAAAATTCTGTTATTTTCCTGGGCATATAGTTGGTTTGACTCTGTTTTGGACTGCTATATAGGTCGAAACTGAAAGAGCACATGCAGTACTGCATGGATCATCCTGATGAGATTAGCAAGCTTGCTAAGGTGAGAGCTCAAGTGTCTGAAGTTAAAGGTGTCTTGATAGAAAACATTGACAAGGTTTGATTCTGACCCCCTTTTTTAGCCATATTATTTTATGTTTCCAATAAAGTTTGGCTAGTATGACTTAAGTATCAATATTGTTTTTCCTATTCTGCTGTTTAAACCGTTTATACATTGTTGTGGAACACATTCATTTTTCAGCTTTATGACCGTGGTGTGAAAATTGAAAATTTGGTGGAAAAAACCGCAGACCTTCGTTCACAGGTTAGTTCTCGTATGCAAAAATGTTTTGACGTCCATATATGGATTTTCGAACATTTATTTGAACTCAAAACTGTGTACAGGCGGACGTTTATAGAAGACAAGCAGATCAAATAAAAAGAAAGATGTGGTTTCAGAACATGAAGATTAAACTCATTTTCCTTGCAATCATCATTGCCTTGATCCTCATCATCATCCTCTCAGTTTGTGGTGGCTTCAACTGTTGAAAATAATTCTTGAACATTTCTTCGTCCTCGTTTATATATGTTCGTTGTACTGCTTTTGTTGTGGTTTCTAAATTATCATGCTATGTTTCTGCTTAGATTGTACTTGTTGAAATTGGTTTTGTATAGGCCGTGTATGAATGTTCAACATTTTGCCAACACTTTTATTGCTTGTACCGACAATGATTCTTGTGAACCATTATTTGGAACTGATATGAACGCGCTTGTGTGTTGCCTTGGTCGTTCTTGACTTCTTGCGAATTGCTATGATGGTGATGACCATTGACGAGGGTTTAGCATAGTTTACCCGGTTCATAAATTTAACTGGATTTGGTCTGACCTAGTCAGCATTGTCACCATAGTTCCCTAAAACTAGTCAAGAGTCTTGTTTTGTTCGTTGGTTAGGGATTTACTTGGTCCGTCCGATGTTTTGTCGGAAAACCCCGGACTCGGTCTCTCTCTTCTACAGTGGACTGGCATCTTTATATATGATTGTTCTTCCATTCTGAAGGCAGTCTGCTTTCCCAATTATGCTATCATCCATGTGGTTGAACCCTGGGGTAACAATGAATCGGACAATGATAATGTTTCTGATTCCACCAATCTGAAATTGAATAGTAGTTTATTTGGTTGAGTTGATGAAGGTAGACGCTTAATTCTATAGAGTGGTTTTTGTCTATCTTTATTAGCATCTTTGCTATATCTACTTATAATGTCTTTCATTCAAATACAAGTAATATAGAAGAGAGGCAAAGCTTAAAGAAAGGAGAACTAAGGTTCAGGCTTCATAGATTTCAGTTTTGAATTTTTTCTTCTTATAATAGAAAAAATCTATCAACCGTTGAAATTTCCCAAACTCTATACATTTTCTTTTTCTTTTCTTTCTTCTCTCTTTAATATTTTTCACACATTCCTCTGTTTTTTTTTTCTTTCTAAATTCTATTTCTTTCTAAATCAGGTTTTGTCAAAAGAAATGGGTTCAGTTTCTTGCTGAAGAAACCAAACGACCCAAAAACAGAGAACTCTTATCATTGTAATGGCTTCAAGTCCACCCAAAAAGACTTTAAACTCACAATCCTCTTCCATAAGCCGGCCTCCACCGGCCGTCAAGTTTGGTCGCCGGACGTCCAGTGGCCGCAGTGTGAGCCTCTCCCGCGATGATGACATGGACGTCCCTGGAGACTCCTCCAGCCAAACCGATTACATCAACTACACCGTCCACATGCCTCCAACACCAGACAACCAGCCTGCTGGCTCCTCCGGCTCCACCTCTGATCCAAACCGCAGTGCCCCCAGGAACAAGATGGAGAGGAGATTATCCGTCATGAAATCGAATAACAAGTCAATGTTGTTGAGGAGCCAAACGGGAGACTTTGATCATAACAGGTGGTTGTTTGAATCTAAAGGGAAGTACGGAATAGGCAATGCGTTCTGGTCGGAAGAGGATGATAACTACGACGGTGGTGTTAACATGTCGGATTTTTTAGACAAACCATGGAAGCCTCTCACCAGAAAAGTTCAGATTCCAGCCAAAGTTCTTAGTCCTTACAGGTGATTGGTTTGTCTCTAAGATTTTCTTGGTTTTTGTTACACAACTTACAATGTCTCCCTCTATGTGTTCAGGTTATTAATCGTATGTCGTCTTGTGGTACTCTTCTTCTTCCTCTGGTGGCGTATTGCGAATCCTAACGAGGATGCAATGTGGCTATGGGGACTATCTATAGTATGCGAGCTTTGGTTTGCTTTCTCTTGGATTCTTGACATTCTTCCGAAGCTAAACCCTATAAACAGAGCAACAGATCTCGCTGCCTTGCATGACAAGTTTGAGCAGCCTTCTCCTTCAAACCCTACTGGTCGCTCTGATCTTCCCGGTGTTGATGTGTTTGTTTCCACTGCTGACCCGGATAAAGAACCTCCTTTAGTTACCGCGAACACCCTTCTTTCGATCCTCGCTGTAGATTACCCAATCGAGAAGCTTTCAGCTTACATTTCAGATGATGGTGGTGCGATTCTCACCTTTGAAGCCATGGCTGAAGCTGTTCGCTTTGCTGAGGTTTCAATCTCACACTCTCTCTTATATCCTTCTTGGCTTGTCTTATAGATTATTTGATAAAGTTTTTTTGTTAAGTTTTCTGAACTTCGAACTTAAAACCAATTGGAAGTTAATTGGTTCTAACCTTTTATATATTAATCTATTAATTATCCTACAGATATGAGATTTTCAGTTATTCAATAATAATTTTGCATTTTGTTTGCAGTATTGGGTGCCATTTTGTAGAAAGCATGACATAGAGCCGAGGAACCCTGATAGTTACTTCAGTCTCAAGAAAGACCCGACAAAGAACAAGAAAAAGCACGATTTTGTGAAAGATCGTCGTTGGGTCAAGCGTGAGTATGATGAGTTCAAGGTTAGGATCAATGGTCTTCCAGACCAAATCAAGAAAAGAGCTGAGCAATTCAACATGAGGGAAGAGCTTAAGGAAAGGCGTATTGCCAAAGAGAAAAATGGCGGTGTACTGCCACCTGATGGAGTTGAGGTGGTGAAAGCAACTTGGATGGCTGATGGTACGCATTGGCCAGGGACATGGTTTGAACCAAAACCTGATCATTCGAAAGGAGACCACGCCGGAATCCTACAGGTACTGATCCATCAAATTTGAATTTAGATAAAAAACCAAGAAACATAATATAACTTGAAATCCTATTTGTAGATTATGAGTAAAGTACCTGAGCTTGAACCGGTGATGGGCGGACCGAATGAGGGTGCATTGGACTTCACAGGGATCGATATCCGAGTACCGATGTTTGCATATGTGTCGCGTGAGAAACGTCCAGGTTTTGACCATAACAAGAAAGCTGGTGCCATGAACGGTATGGTTAGAGCTTCAGCTATACTATCAAATGGTGCATTCATCCTCAATTTGGATTGTGATCATTACATCTACAATTCCAAAGCTATCAAAGAAGGAATGTGTTTCATGATGGACCGAGGTGGTGATAGAATATGCTACATTCAGTTTCCACAAAGGTTCGAAGGAATTGACCCATCTGATCGGTATGCAAATCACAATACTGTCTTCTTTGACGGTAAGTTCTTGAATTAAAAAATTAACTGTAATGCCTGTGTCACAAGCCACCATAGCTTAAACAACTTTTTTGATCTCTCAAACAGGTAACATGAGAGCATTAGATGGCTTACAAGGACCCGTCTATGTCGGAACAGGGTGTATGTTCCGAAGGTATGCTCTCTATGGATTCAACCCACCTCGAGCAAACGAGTACTCAGGCGTGTTTGGTCAAGATAAAGCCCCTGCTATGTATGGCCGGACTCAGTCCGGGGCGTCCCAAAATTCCCAAGCATCTGACATAGAGTCCGATACACAGCCTCTTACCGATGATCCAGATCTTGGTCTGCCCAAAAAGTTTGGTAACTCGACCGTGTTCACAGACACTATCCCAGTTGCAGAGTACCAAGGACGGCCTCTAGCAGATCACATGTCAGTTAAAAACGGAAGACCGCCCGGTGCTTTGCTCCTGCCTCGACCACCCCTTGATGCTCCAACCGTAGCTGAAGCCATCGCTGTCATTTCCTGCTGGTAAGGTTTCGGATACTAGATTTTGACCCGCGCTTAAAAGTTTAACCGAGTGTGAATATGGCTTTCCAGGTATGAAGACAATACAGAATGGGGAGATAGAATAGGATGGATCTACGGGTCAGTCACTGAAGACGTGGTGACGGGCTACCGTATGCACAACCGTGGTTGGCGGTCCGTTTACTGCATCACAAAACGTGACGCTTTCCGCGGCACAGCTCCAATAAATCTCACTGACCGTCTCCACCAAGTCCTCCGTTGGGCCACTGGCTCAGTAGAGATCTTCTTCTCCAAGAACAACGCGATTTTCGCCACCAGGCGGCTCAAGTTTCTCCAGCGAGTGGCCTACCTCAACGTCGGTATCTACCCTTTCACCTCCATCTTCTTGGTCGTCTACTGCTTCCTCCCAGCTCTCTGTCTCTTCTCGGGCAAATTCATCGTCCAGAGCCTCGACATTCACTTCCTCTCCTACCTCCTATGCATCACCATCACCTTAACTCTAATCTCCCTCCTCGAGGTCAAATGGTCAGGTATTGGACTCGAAGAATGGTGGAGGAACGAACAGTTTTGGCTCATAGGAGGCACGAGCGCTCATCTTGCAGCAGTTGTTCAAGGGTTTCTCAAAGTGATAGCTGGAATCGAAATCTCTTTCACATTGACATCTAAGTCCGCAGGAGAAGACGAAGACGACGTCTTTGCGGATCTTTACATTGTGAAGTGGACGGGGTTGTTCATCATGCCTCTAACGATCATTGTAGTGAACCTCGTTGCGATTGTGATAGGAGCTTCGAGGACTATATATAGTGTGATTCCGCAGTGGAACAAGTTGCTAGGAGGGACGTTCTTTAGCATGTGGGTATTGACTCATATGTATCCGTTTGCTAAAGGGTTGATGGGTCGGAGAGGAAAGGTTCCGACCATTGTTTATGTTTGGTCGGGGCTTGTCTCGATTACTGTCTCGCTGCTTTGGATCACGATCAGTCCTCCAGATGATGTTACAGGCGGTGGAGGAATATCAGTGTAAATTGAATTAAAATAATACTCAGAGAGGTTTTTTGAATCTTTTTTTTTTTTTTTAAGAATTTGGTTTATGTAATTATTTTGAAAAGAAAAATAATTTTTTTAGTTCTTGATAGTTTTTTTTTTTTATTGTTACATGGAACTTTTAAACATACATAGCATGGCTCTGTTTTCTCTCTGTTATGTTAACAGATGATGGTATTAAAAGATGAAAACATAGGAAAAAAGGTTTTTAGTTGTAATTGAGTTACATATAGTCAAATATCTGAGAAAGTCTGAACATTTGTGTATGGTCCAAATCATTGACAATTCCTTTGTATGTTTCCTGTGCTTCTCTATTCTACCACACAGAGAAGCACACTGAATGCAAGAAAGCATATATATGAGCTCTCCACTCACTGCGGAGATGAAGTGTGTGTCTCATATGTTTGTGGCATAGAAATACATCAATTTATCAACACATACCCTGAGAAATAGAGATGTTCATATAATTACGACATAAATTTTAGCTATCTTACGTTATGGAATATATGACATAGAACAACAATGCTTTGGGCTAGGAATAGGATACAAAGAAAAAGTAATCCCGAGGAACTACTTCATTGCAAGGCCAGCAGCGAATTGACATGCGTTTAAAGATCAAACGCAAAATGGTCCTAACGGTTTCTGAATTTATACAGACCTGTTATCTTGATGAGCCACTCCGGCCTGTATGAAGCCATAACTTGACCTAGTAACAAACCAAGCAACAGTCCAGGCCCATACCCTATTGCTACGGCTTTCCAGTTCAACACTTCTTCTCCTTTGTCTTGCTCTTGTTGTTGCATTGGTGGTGCGATAGTCCGGAAGCAACTTCCCTTGAGAGGAAAATCACAAAGCTCTGCATTCCCTTCAAAGGAGGATCTAGGTTGGCTAGTGATTTGTGTTCCTTGTGGTATTTCTCCTTTGAGTTGGTTATGAGCTACACTTATGTACGAAAGAAATGACAGCTTCTCGAGTTCTTTAGGAATAGTCCCTGAGAGTTGGTTGTTTGATAGATCAAGTGACTCGAGCTCCGTCACGTTTGCCAAAGATAGAGGGATATGTCCTGTGAAGGCGTTGTTGGATAAGTTGAGTGCAATCAGTTTCTTCAAGAGACCAATAGATTCAGGAATCGGTCCTTCAAGTCTGTTTCCAGAAAAATCAATGGTTGAGTAGGAAGTAAGTATCTTCGCTTGCTCCATCTTTAGACCTTTGTATTGCAAGTCTATGGTATCTTGATAGACATATAAAGCAGAACTGTTGTCTTCCATATACAACCTCCCATCTTCATCGAGCGATGATGCTTTCCAGTTTACGAAGTAATCTGGGGGCAAGCTCCCTGAAAAGTTGTTATATGCTATTTCAAGTATGCGCAGCTCGGGGAATGCAAATGAACCTTGATCAGAAGGCGATATAGGGCCGTAGAATTCGTTTGAACGGAGGGTAAGAGCTTGCAAATAAGGCAAAGCCTTGAGCCAGAAAGGAAACGTGTCCTTGATTCTGTTGTTGTCAACACTCAGAAACCTTAAACGGGAGCAATTCAAGAGAGATCTTGGAAGTTTCCCCGTTAGTCGATTGTAACCAACATCAAGTGTCCGAAGCAAGGCACCATCATAGCACATGTCTGGAAGATTTCCCTCCAAGTTATTCTTCCGGAGGTTCACAGCAATGAGAGAGCTTTGAAAGTTACTCAGACATGGAGGGATTGAACCGGTGAATTTGTTGTAGGATAGATCAAGAAGATCAAGAGAGCTTCGGTTGCAGATTGAAAGAGGTATGTTTCCTGTGAAGCTATTGTTCCATGCAGATAAGGATTTTAGGGAGTGTGGTGGATTTGGAAATGGTCCTTTAAAATGGTTTAAAGCCAAATCTAAAAAGCTAATCGATGAATTTACTAAAAGTTCCACCGAACCTTCAAAACCTGTGAAAGAGTTATTAACAAGAGCCAAAGCGCTCAAACGAGGAAGCTTCCACAACCACTCGGGAACTTTTCCACTGATATTATTGTTGGAAAGGTTTATAAGCTCCAAGTTATGAAGGTTTTTTAAGAAGTTTGGGAATTGAGTGATGCCACATCCCGACAAGTCCAGTTTCTGCAAGTTCAACAGGATGCCTGAATCTGAACTTAAACTATCTGGTGATATACTATTACCGGAAAAATCTAGGACCAACAAAGATTTGAGAGAAGAGAAGAGGTTTAAGTCAAATGGGTAGCTTATTTTTAGGAAAGATAGGCAGAGAAAGTCGAGGGTGGTGAGCTTTGAGATAGGCTCTAAGGTACCAGTGAGTTCGTTATGGTCAAGGGATAACTTAGTTAGCCGACTTAGGTTACTAAATGAGGAAGGAACTTGGCCAGTCAAGCCGGTGGAGGAAAGAAACAAGACTTCTAATCTAAAGAGATTGCCAAATTCAGAAGGGATTGATGAGAAACTGAAGTTGTTGGAAGCGAGATCAAGGTAACGAAGGTGATGCAACATGAATAGGCTACTTTTGGGATACAAAGTTTTAGAGGATAAGTGATTATAGGAAATGTCTAAATAGTTGAGTTTTGTTTGATTTTGTACAAGTGGGAAACCACCAGTGAGCTCGTTATGGGAAAGGTCTAAAAAAAATAGCTGACTTAGGTTGCTAAATGAGGAAGGAATTTGACCTATGAAGCCATTAGAGGAAAGAATCAAGACCTCTAATATGTTGAGATTGCCGATTTCAGAAGGAACTGAGGAGTTGAAGTTGTTGTAAGAGAGATCAAGGTATCTGAGGTGATCCAGACTGAAGAGGCTGCTGTTGGAACTCAGAGTTCCCCTGAGACAGCCCTCTGGTAGTTTTAGTCTCGTGACCTCTCCCGTCGTGTTATCGCACCAGACTCCATTGAAGTAGTCAGTTTGGTTGCAACCGCTGGAATCAAACTCGTTCTTGAACTGTGTAAGGGCTTGAATGTGCTGAGGGTGACAAGGAACAAGACCATCAACAGGATTTTTTATGAGGAAGACGCTTGAAGCAAAGATACAAGAGCGTAAGAGTACAAAGAGAAGAATCAAAGGTAGACGCATTGCCGACATTATGGTCGTCAAGATAAAGTTTGTTGAAGCAAAGATAAGGAGAAGATGAGTATAAATGTAGTTTGCTAGTGGAGGTGTGACTAATCAGTATTTACCGGTAAGGTATTAAAGTCTTGACAATAACATTTACTAAATACATTGGTTGTGATATCTCAACTTGGATTGAATCAATCATGGAGTGATATCTCAACAAAAATTTGTTTTTGACTTTGGGGGTGGGGAGGGGGCATATTCTCGGAGATGTGGCAAATTCAGTCAGAATGTTTTCACCGAACAACACAGCATATTCTTGGAGAAGGCAGAAACTGATTTTCTATCCCTTAAAGAGTCTCTTCTCCTTCAAGATGGACACTGAACAGATAGAATATCAAAGCCAAAATCGAATAAGGGAACAAACTAGGATTGGTTTATTAAGAGACTTCACGTGCCGAAGCTCCAGAGATAGTCTCGATAAGCAGCTCTGTTACTGATGTGAAGAATCTTTGACGATAAGTGATGGTAGTGAAATGGTTAACTAAGCTTTTCTCCTACGTTTCTGCTTGAACTGTCAACTAGACGCATTTACCCAAGTAGATTTTTCACCTATGCGGCCATTTCTACCCAAATTTCAACTCCATAAACTCGTTATTAACTTACTATATGGTTAAAATGGATAAAGGGTTAAATCTTGCCCGCGCAAGATGCTCTATTTTTTTTTTTGAAAAAAAAAGATTAAATCCGGATCTATTAAAGACACAGACCTAATTCCCGGGTGGAGGTACATCCCACGGATAGACCCTTTCCTGGACATTCAAATGAGCCGAAAACAATAGCCTATATCCATGTGACCAACGGGATTCGAACCAAGGTTCGCCGTATTGAGTTTATTCTCTCGAGCGCCACTGGACTACCACCACTGGATGTTCTATTTCGCTATTATATTAATAAAGGCAAGAAGCGATGAAGAACACACAACAACGATCATAAGTAAGTGAGGCACAAGTAATTAAAAAATAGTTTGGTGAAACTTGTATTCTCCTTTAAATCTTCTTGAGCTAACAAATTTTAAGAATTTTTTTCTTGGATTGTAACGGCATTAATTTTGTCTGTGGATTGGAGAAGACTTGGTCAAAATTTTTTTTTTTTTGTAAAATAGACTTGGTCAAAATTTTGAAGTGTCGGTAACCCTTAAATCCCTTGTATCCAGGGGCGGATCTAGAATAACTTTTTGTCGGGGGCACTTTCATAAATTTTAAATTAATTGGGGGCACATGTGTAAAATTTGAACTCATTTCTTACAGAAAATTAAGATTCTGAGCTAATTACCTATGAAAAATTAAGTTTTAGTAGGGGGCACGTGACCCCGTTGGTCGTCACCTCCGTCCGCCCCTGCTTGTATCATGTCTTCTTTTTAAGTTAGGTCCATCTTATGTTAGTAAACAACCAAATGTAGAAGTAAAACTGGATAGGGAAAATGCCCTGATATTACCCGTGCATGAACTGGTCCAGCATTAAGCAACTGAGGTAAAATAAGTACAAAAAAGAATCAACGAATTTAGATCAAAATTACTGAACCGGTACTATGTCAGTGAACCAGACTGCCACTGCCAGATTTTGTTAAACACCTCCTATGAACAATACTCTCTATATAATGAATCTTTTTTGGACAATCTCTCAAATAGTTTTTTTGTGGGTTTTGTTACAAAAATAGCTCCCAAAAAAATATATATCAAAATAGTCATTTTTATTTTAAAAATTTTAATTTTAATTTTTTATTTTTTAAAATTTGAAACTACTTAATTCTAAACACTAAGTCTAACCATATGATATAAATGTATATTTAATTTTTAATAAAACTTTTTTTTGAAACAAAAAAAAGACTATGTTAGACAATTTCTCAACTTTTTCTGATAACTTAATTTTTGGTAGGAGACCAAATTCAAGACTGATAAGTTTATGTTTTGTCCACCAAACTACCGCTTGGTTCCTAGTGAGTTCTTGAAACCTGTATAATCTTATACAATATTTTCACGTGATCAAGTTTGTTTGATCATAGGTCGTACTTCAATTGGAAATGACTCTAACCATTAAGTTAGAGGTCTCTGGTTTGAACAACCGATATGGCAAAACTGATATTAGATGATGTTTTGGGTCCGGAGGAACAGAGCCGTGCTCACCACTATACAAAAAAGGCAAAAGGCAATTTCGTCTTAACCAATATAATAACCCTCGGCGAAACACATAATATTGGATCATTTTATAAATATTTTTCTTCACTATATTTTTTTTAACTTGAACTCTAAAACCTGAAACCAATGTTTTGAAAACTGGACCGGATCGGCCGGTTGGACCAGATAGGCCGGTCGAACCGTGACTCAGCCATCTATTCGATTTCAAGTTATACTAAAAAACCGGATTTGAGTTAAATTGGCAAACCCGATCAAAAACCGGTAAAACTCGCTAAAACCAGAGATCAACATTGATATTAAAATCATATTTTTTCAAATTTAAGTATTTTTTTTAACTGAAAATTTTAAAAACATTTCATAAAAAATTCATATTGTTTTCTAAGTATCTATCTAAATAAATTATTTTCATTATTTTATATTATTTTAAAAAAATTATTTTTGTTTTCATATCATTTTTAGATTCTAATAATTATATAAAATTTTATAAAAATAATTTTATGTTATACATATAATAGTTACTTAATATAAAATTTAGTTAAAATTTAAAACCCAGTTGAACCCGTTGGACCGGTCCGACCATTGATCTAGTTACAATGTCGAATCAACGTCTAGTCCGGTTTTCAAAACACTACCTGAAACAAATAGAAAAGAATATCTCAAAACTAATGGTGAATGTACAAATTTTTTATTGTTTTGTCATGTAATAAATAAATTAGGTTTACTTAATTATGATTTTTTTTTTATAATTTAACAGATTGAAATGGACTTTTAAAACAACCCCAAAAAAAATTTGTATCAATGAACTCATGGCAAATGCCCATGTTACCATAGATAAGAGCCGGGAATGGCCTCAGGCCTCCACATTTTTCATCATTATTTGGGGCCCCAATTATTCAAAACGTAGTAGTAGTTCATAGAGAATAAGGAGTGTATATATATATTTATAAGCAGCTCGATTGTTCATATATTTTGTTCTTTACATTTTAGTTGGGTTCTTCTTAATCGATTCTTTTATTTTCAGTCATATTTAGTTTATCTACAACTTCAGTTATTTTATATAAAAAATTTTGTGAAAAAACCAAAATTTTGAAAATTAGCCTTAGGCCCCCAAAAGTGTAGGCGCAGCACTGCGGAGGAATACCGATTTTTTTCCCCAAACCTTGTTGTAGTATTAGAAAAATGCTCGAGTTGATTAAATAATCAGAGACTGCTCGATTTCATTTAAGAGAGAAAGCAGTTTATAAAAAGCCTTTTGAGGACAGAAACTAGTAATCCCACTTTCTTACATCACTAACAACAAATTATCAGCGTACCATACTTGCATATTTCTTTCTTTTGAGCATGCCGAAAAATACATAACTTGTTATAAATTAAGCATTGAAATGATCATCCACTTCTTTACCAAACTCAAGCACTATGATCATTCACTCCTTTACCAACTCAAGCACTATGATCATCTACTCATCAAGCATTATGATCATCCACTCATTTACCAAATTAAACACCATCTTTGTTATTTTATGTATTGTTGTTCACTATAAATACCATCACTCATCTCACTCTTTTGTACACCATAAACAAGAACAAGAGTTTATAATCAAAGAACCATTACATCTTCTTCTTCTTCCTTATAATAAACTCTCTCCCTTATACTAGTGTTATTTGCTTCCTACGGGTAT
>NC_027751.1:47656509-47668016 GCF_000695525.1 Brassica oleracea var. oleracea | reverse complement strand
TTTTTTTTTATCCCATTGGGTTTTTCCATGACAAGGTTTTAACGAGGCAACAAAGAACATACAAAAGATAGACAACCAAAGAGAATGTTACAATTTGAGAGATGAAAATCTATCATTGTTCTAAAGGTTCTATGACTACTCATTCGAGGGGGAGCTTACGTAGTTGTACTCTTTTTACTTTTACTACGGTTTTTCCCATTGGGTTTTCCATGACTAGGTTTTTAACGAGGCACCACGTAATACAAGATAGATGATCAAGGGGGAGTGTTATAAATTAAGCATTGAAATGATCATCCACTTCTTTACCAAACTCAAGCACTATGATCATTCACTCCTTTACCAACTCAAGCACTATGATCATCTACTCATCAAGCATTATGATCATCCACTCATTTACCAAATTAAACACCATCTTTGTTATTTTATGTATTGTTGTTCACTATAAATACCATCACTCATCTCACTCTTTTGTACACCATAAACAAGAACAAGAGTTTATAATCAAAGAACCATTACATCTTCTTCTTCCTTATAATAAACTCTCTCCCTCATATTAGTGTTATTTGCTTCCTACGGGTATTAAATTCTACTCTTATTTAAATTTCTCGATACTATAAATTATAAGTTATTTAATAACATAACTAAAATTCGTATTTAATTTGGGCCGATGATGTATCAGTATTAGCCTTTGTTGAGCTCAAACTGAATTCAGGAGAAAACTTGTCGTCATCATCCCAAAACGACGTCGTGGGAAGTGTGTTCTGACAAACAAACCCCTTGTTTTTGCCAATAGCAGTCAGTCATATCACCCGAGTCGAGAAGAGGAAAGAACACCGATCTGAGAAAATCGTGTGTTTTAATTTATCATCATCATCATCAATCTTTGATCAATGGCTATGTCTATTCTCCGTCGCGAAGGGAGGCGTCTCCTCCGCCCAATCGCTGCCATCCGATCTCCTCTCGCTTCTTCTGACCAGTGAGATCTCTGTCGATTCTTCTTCTTGTGAATTCGAAATCGCTTTGTTCGATTGAGTCTTTTGATGTGATCGTTAGGGTTAGCATTTCTCCCTGAATTTCATTTGGTCTCTATGACTCTCAGCTAACGATTCTCGTTTTAATCTAATCACAAGATGAAATCAATTTGCTCTGTGGCTTGTGAGTAGATAATGTATTTGGATCGTGAGGATTTGAATCTGCATTTGATTTGTAGGGAGGAGGGACTTGTTGGAGTTCGATCTATCTCTACTCAAGTTGGTAAGTCTCAGCTGGTAATTGGAATTTCTAAGATGTTCTAATATTCATGAGTCTATATGTATTCTCTGTGCAGTGCGTAACCGCATGAAGAGTGTAAAGAACATCCAGAAGATCACAAAGGCCATGAAGATGGTTGCTGCTTCTAAGCTTAGAGCTGTTCAAGGCAGAGCTGAGAACTCCCGTGGACTTTGGCAGCCTTTTACCGCACTTCTTGGAGATAATCCCAGTACGGTTGGAGTAGTTTATATTTATCAATTTATATCCCATCCCATCCCATGGCATGCATTTATATTGATGATGACGATCAATCTCTTACTATTTCGATATCCATCCTCTCTTGCTATCTCTGTGTTCTTCTTTTGCTTTTGGATGTGTTTATGATTTGCATAATGTCAAAACCAGGTATTGACGTGAAGAAGAGCGTGGTGGTTACTCTCTCTTCTGACAAGGGTCTTTGTGGTGGAATTAACTCCACTGTTGTTAAAGTGAGCAGAGCTCTCTACAAATTGAATGCTGGTATGTTTATCTATGGTTTTTATGGGTTTTGTTTGTTTCCCTAATTTTCCACCCCTGATATTTGTTTTTTACTTCGTTGCAGGTCCTGAAAAGGAAGTGAAGTTTGTTATTGTGGGAGAGAAAGCAAAGGCTATAATGTTCCGTGACTCAAAGAACCACATCTCCCTTACTGTAACAGAGCTGAATAAGAATCCACTCAATTATGCCCAGGTAAGGTCATACTTGTTACTTGCTCGTTCTCGAACTATGTATTGATGTTTTCTTATGTTTACTTGCTGGTTCAGGTCTCTGTTCTAGCTGATGACATCCTGAAGAACGTTGAATTTGATGCTTTGCGCATTGTCTACAACAAGTTCCATTCGGTTGTCGCATTTCTACCGACTGTGGCCACTGTTTTGTCGCCAGAGGTATGTCACAATTGTCAAATGTCTCAAGACTACGATTTGTGATTAATATCACACATATTTTATTCTTGTTTTTTTTTTTTTTGCATTGAAAGATTATTGAAAAGGAATCTGAAGTTGGAGGCAAACTCGGTGAGCTTGACTCGTACGAGATTGAAGGCGGTGAAACAAAGGGAGAGATTCTGCAGAATCTGGCCGAGTTCCAATTCTCTTGTGTAAGTAAACAAAGAAGATACCAACTTAATTTATGATTTTTTAATCATAGAAAATAAATATAAGGAATTAATTATAATACTCTTACGTTTAGGTAATGTTCAATGCGGTGCTGGAGAATGCGTGTAGTGAGATGGGAGCTAGAATGTCTGCAATGGACAGTTCAAGCAGAAACGCAGGAGAAATGCTTGACCGTCTCACCCTTACTTACAACAGGACTCGTCAAGCCTCTATTACAACAGAGCTTATCGAGATTATCTCTGGAGCTTCTGCACTTGAAGCTGCAAAATAAGCACATCCTTGTCTGAGTTATGATATCTATCCACCTTGAAGGAGAGGAGTCTGTTTTGAACAACCTTTGCTGGCTTCTTGTTGGCACCACCAGTGTTTGCCCAAAAGATTCTTTTTTTTTTAATAATAAATATCCCTGTAATTTCCGGCAGGATTATGAATAATTGCATTCACATTTTGTTCTGATTTCTGAAGCACTTCCTCAACAACTTTCAGTGTTGTTCTTCTCAAACACCTTTTATATATATATACTTCGGTTTAATAATCTAGCTTTGAAATTTTGAACCAGATACTGTGTAGGTGTCATATGTCTCTGCCACTTAGGCAAATTAACAAATCTAACGATGAAAATAACAAGAAAGGATTAATCTTCTATGGCCTGTTCGTTTACATGTTAGTAGATTGCTGTAATGATCCTAATATTTACTGATATAATGCTCTATTTGGGGAACCGACCCTTGTCCTCATGCTATCTGTAACCCTTGCTATCTGTATACAAACCAGAAACATTTTTTTTTTTTTGTAAAAGGCTTTCATATTTAAATTGCAATGCTGAAAATAAAGTTACAAGGCTATGAATTTGACATCATAGAGTTCAAAGTAAAGCTTGTGAAAGAAAGATGATTGAAAAATCATATGGAGCTAGAGAATTACAGCATAAATCTCTAAGCATTTGAAAAAAATTGAGAGAGAGATTAGCTCACTAAATAACTTTAGTGTTGGTCTCCGTGACGACCTCTGCCTCGGCAGCCCCGGCTTTTGCGACCTCTTACTGTTTGCCACTGCATATCTTGGACCTTCTGAGATGGTTTCAGCTCTCTTCCATGTCGTGATCGTTGGGCCATTTCAAATTCATTAAAATAACCTGTGCAATCACCTGTGAAAGGAGTAAAAGACAAACCTCCGGAATATGGTGGAATATCACTTGAAACTTCGGGTGGGGGCGTTAAAAAAACACTCCCTGTGGCTGGAAGATCTTCCAAAGTAGTTGTATGGTCTGTATTAAGCGGAGCATTTTCAGACAAGGCTGAATTGCTAGAAGGAGTGGCTGTTGCTGTTGTTGTTGCTTTAAAGATGGTGGCTGGAGTAGATGGTTCTGACTCGGTACTTGTAGGGAGGATCTAAAAAAAGGATGAAGGAGAAGAGGCTAGTACTTGGCCATCAGATACTGATGTAGACTTTAGAGTAGCAACTGATGTAGTAGGTAATGCTTCTATGGCTTGAATGACTGTGGTCGAGACTGAAGTGGATGGGACATGGACTGAACCAATATTCACAGTAGGTGAGGGAGCCATTAAAGTAGGGACATGTTCTGTGACTGATGCAGCGGAAACAACAGGAGTTCCTGTGATGGACGCTACTGCAGCAACTGGAGTTCTTGTGACTGACGCAACGGCAGCAACTGGAGGAGAGACTGTTGGAATAATGGCTGAATCAGTCCTTGCCACAGTAACAGAAGCAGAAATACTCATATCATCTGTAGCAACTTCAGGGACTAAAACAGAAGGGTAAACACTTGCAGAAGCAAGCGAAGCTCCTATTTGATCATTAGACGGATGACTCGAGTTCCTAGGCTGAGCAGATTTTTGCAGACATCTTGAGTCTTTATGGCCTAAGTGTCCACACTTACCACACTTTGTTGGGATCCACGAATACTCTACATCAACCAATGATATAGTACCCCTTTTGTCATTCAAAGCGATCTTCTGCGGGAATTGCTTGTCCAATTCAACTTCCACCAAGATTTTTGTCTCACCCATGAGAGTAGGGTCAAGTCTGGGCTTATTTGTCAGCATTGGAGCTCCCAGGGCAGAGGCAATTCGGCTTATTCCTGGATTAGAGTATAACCTACTGGGGATATTTTTTAGAGTTACCCAAACTGGAATAGTGGAAATCTCTGGAAGAGATAATGAAGCTGCAGGACTCCAAGGAGCTACAAACATCAAGCAATCATCCACATGCCATAATCCCCTCTGAAGAATCCAAGAACGTGTAGATACATCTGGAATGTGGAATAAAAAAGAAGAATCACCTAGTTTCCTAGAAAAGATTCTGCATTTCTTACCCCAATCCTATTAACTACAGCATGAACAAGCCCACCTGACGGAATAGAACAGCGATGAAACTGGCCAATAATATACTCTTTCTGATTTTCAGGACCATGAAGCAGAAGTTTGCTCGGGATTGTTACCATTGGAGTACCATCTTCCAAGTATGTGGGAGATGTTGTTTTGTAGAGGTTCCTGGCAGATGGGTTCATCTTCTCAGCCCAAGGGAATCGAAGATTTCCATCTTTCTTTACTTCAGGAGTAGGCAATTTTGACTTTGACCAGAGCTTTGTTAGTAACTCTGTTTGTCATTTGTGGGGCTCTAGTATGATTGTTTGCAGAGTGATGTTGGCCATCAGAGAGAGAAGGCCAGTGAACCGGGGATAATAGTTCTTGAAGGAGATTTGATCCAGCTTTATTCAGAACATCTACTGCTGATGGAGAGGATGGATAAATCTTTAAAGGTTTTGCCCATGCTCCTAGAGAAGGGGAAACTGATACATCAGACTTTTTATTAGTTTCTGTAGTAGAAGAACCCTCAACGGTGACAAGGTTTTGCACGATTATTGAATCCACAAGAGCAGCTGAGGAAGTAGAGTCTTCATTAACAGCTTCTCCTCCTGCATCTTTGTGGTTCTCAACTTGAGGTACACTTTCCACAAGAACATCAAAGAGAATCTTTGGAGGTTCCAATCCAACAAAACCCTTAACAGCTGAGTCTTGTCCTGAGTTTTGGCTTGATGGAAACTTTTCGGCAGTAGCAACAAACCCATCAAACCCAATTGAGGAAGCTGGTACTTTTAGAGAACCAGTTGAAGAAGAGCGGCGAAGTATGGTGAACACTAAGCCATTGTCAACTTTTTCAATTAGATCTGGGGGTTGGGAAGAAGATGCCATTGAAAAGAGATATATGAAGAGTTAAAAGAAAAGATCAAAGATGGAGTTTGAGAAGGGGAGTCCACCGGAACAATTGCAAGCCGGCAGAGCAGAGGCGGCGACTCGCGAACGGCAGAGCCGCCGAGAGGAGAACGAAGATTTAGGTTTTTTTTCTTTTTGGAAACTGTGCCCGAGAGAAAAAGCTTTTACGACACAATTACAAACCAGAAACATCGTAGCTAGGAAATGTGAATACAATTAGAACGATCACAACCTATATTATCTATATTTATCATGCATTTCTCTTCTAAGGAGAATAAAAACTCTGATTTGCGTTAAGTGACGTACATCCCTGTAGCCAAGAGGACCACACCAAGTTAAATTAACTCTGTATTAGAAAAGATCTCTCCCAACAAGATGCGAAGTTACGAACCTATGATCTTTTAAACGCCTACCAAATAATTTAAGAGTTTACTTAATACGCCAACTCCACGTTGATTACAAAGAAAGTGAGTATCACAAGCTAGTTTCGTAGTATTTTTTTTTTTTTTTAACTGTAACACAAATTGAGAATCAGACCAGGAATGTACCAAGTTACTAACAACACAAAACCGCTTATATTGTACTCATAAATCTATGAAACTTGACAGATGTCAAAGCTTTTGCACGATTCAATGTAATTTTGTGCATGAGTGTCGACAATATAATTAAGTATAGTTTCAGGCTAGCCAAGCATATGTTTGTTTGAGGTACTTGACCAAGCTTTTTCAAAACAATAATTAGTGAATAAAAAGAGATGATGCAAGAAACAAACAAGCTATTGTAAAATGACTAATAATCTCCTCCTTTTCTTTTGCCTCACGATGAAGGTACTGATTGACCTTAATTATTGGAGCTGCACCAAACTTGGAACATAAGAGATCACAATATCTTCCATATCCGTTTTTTCTTGGTAGCATCCATCCTCTCCAACCACATAACATTGGCCCTTGTAGATATGATCTCTACGTTCCTCGCAGTCACCACAAACCACTGCTACTTTCTTCTCCTTGTCAATGACGAAACTGCCAACTTTAAACCCATGGTCGCCAAGAAAAGGTTTCATATCAACTTTACAGAAACTGCTCCATGACACTGCATCAGGCTTAATCTCAGTTGTAATCCATATCACCAATTCATATAGGTGCCTTTGAAATAGCACCGCAAGCTGCTCTCCTCTGACACAAGAATATGGAATCTTATTATGAGTTTCAAATGGTAGATCCAAAAACGGTCCAAATTTCTCTCTAGTAAAATCGAAACCTAATATTTTCCCATCAACAACAAAGTAACTATTTCCCTTCAAGGACACACCTCTCTTCCATATCCGTTTAAACTTTCTAGGAGTGATGATATCAAGAACCCTCCATGAACTAGACTTAAAATCGTAGATTTCATGCTTGACATTATCATTATTGTCATACTCATAGAAAAGCCACAGGAGTTTATGGTTCTTGTTGCTGTCGTATCCTATAGCACACTGATCTGTTATGGTCCTATTAATTCTGAGCTCAATCCATCTGGTTTGAGCCAAATACGGGTTCCATACAAATAGCCTTTGCCTGTTACGCTCATCGAGGCATAACAATAAGCCGTCACACTGGTTGACTCTATATATAAACCGATAGGACTATGTAGTTCACCTGTATCCTTTATACATGGCATGTCTTTGATGTTATGGATTCTGTGGAGATTAAATCTTCTATGAAAACGATAAGCTTTACAGGTCAAGAACACCGGAAACTCTATGGCTGAGTGTTTTTTTGTAAAGCTCTCGTCTTTGGATAGAGTGTTCCATCCTTTGCAAGTGGATTTTACGGCTTTGAGAGAAGTTAACGAAACTTTAGAGAGTATCTCCTCTACCAAATCCAACGAAAGATCAGTGATCATCGTCATTGTTTCCTAGAAATTAATTAGGGTTTTACTCTTAGGGTTGCTCTCTCTATTTCTTATATAGACAAATAAGGTATGGAAAAGGAGTTATTTCCAATTAATAGCTATTTTCCTTTTTCAATGTGGGTTTCTAAAATTTTAGTCAATTTAGTTACTTTAATTAAAATATTACGAAGATAAATACATTGTTTCTATTTTTTGCCTTTTTACAGTATATACTAAAAGGAAAGTCATTTTTTCTATAAAAATTATTCCCAGAAAGGGCAACCAAGTCACCAAGAAGCTCACATGTGTGTATTCAATTGAGAATTTTAGGTGATTTGTATTAAAATGACAAATTCACTATTATTTAAACATAAATTTTAAAAACTCATTTAAAATTCATTGTTATTGAACTAATTAACATTTCATAGAGTACTCTAAAATCCACCATTATTGAAAAATTGTAGAGTTTTAGAGTTTCTTGGTTAAAATAATTGCAACACATGATTTTAGGTTATATTCTAGAGTGGTTTAACAAAAATCATATAAATCTTTGCGACTTATTGAAATCATCTAAAACTCCATTAAAAATCAAATCACCTTGAATACACCCTTTTTAAAGAGGATTTCGTTAGAATGATTCGCACATACAATAAAATTACGTCACCATGACCTAGCACATACCAATCTTGAATTTTCAACATCCTTAATGAAGTGTTCTAACAGCAAGTATACCAAGTGGGTAGCCTCACTGGAACTCTGAAAACTCAATAACAGCCTCTTGCTTGCATCATCTCCGTTACCTTTTTTCTAATAACTTCATCCCCTCTTCTGCACTCGGCAGTTTTAACAAAATAGAAGTTTTAGTACTTTCGTTCTCGAGTTTGATTTGGGAATGCTGACAATGGTACCGTGTGGAACAAGGGTAAACATCACCAATAATAGAGTTCTATAATAGTCAACAAAGACCATTATTAGTAAGTACTAAAGGTCAAGAAAGACCCGCACTTGGATCCCACTAGGAAGACTTTATGGCAATTAGTCCAAGTCAAGAAAGACTTTTAAGCTAACGCCGCTACCACGACGGCAAGACTTATCGGTAAACATGCAACTATAAGATATAAGTAAACTTGGACAGCTCCAATGCCAAATCATATGTTGAGTAAACACTTTCATCTCAAAAGTTTTCGCGCGCGATGGCCACAATGTCCGGTTCGCAACTGCTTTTGTGTTTTCTCTCGGTACTCTTACTACTCTGTCGTGTCTCTGTGTCGAGCATCTTTATTGTAGAAAACCCTGTTGTTGGTCTTTCTGCTTGTCATCCCCACCATATCCAAGCCCTTACGCGGTTCAAGAACGAGTTTGATTCCAGTGTTGCACAACCAAACTGACTACTTCAATGGAGTCCGGTGCGATAACAAGACAGGCGAGGTCACTAAGCTACCAACTACCGAGTGGCTGCCTCAGTGGAACTCTGAATCCCAACAGTAGCCTCTTCCGTTTTCATCATCTTCGTTACCTCAAATCTCTCTTACAACAACTTCACCTCCTCTTCGTTCCCTTCAGGACTCGGAAATCTCAACAAACTAGAGGTTTAATCTCTCTCCTCTAATGGCTTCATCGGTCAACTTCCTTCATCTTTTAACAACCTAAGCTTGCTTTCCTATTTAGACCTTTCCCGAAATGAGCTCGTTGGTAGTTTCCTAAATATACTTAGCCTAACCAAACTCTCATTTCTAGACCTTTCCAATAATCACTTCTCAGTTCTTGAACCCACCAGTAGTCTTTTTGGCTTGAATCACCTTCGTTACCTCGATCTCACTCTCAACAGTTTCACCTCCTCTTCCCTTCCTTCCAGCTTAGGCAATCTCAACAAGTTAGAGATCTTGGCTCTTTCCTCTAATGGCTTCATCGGCCAAGTTCCTTCCTCGTTTAGTAACCTAAGCATGCTAACCTTGTTGTACCTTGACAAGAACGAGATCACTGGTGGTTTCCCACTTATATGGAATCTAGCCAGCCTCTCAATCTTGGACCTTTCCAGTAATAACTTCTCTGGAGCCATTCCTTCTTCTCTCCTCACTATGCCTTCCTTGTCATATCTGAATCTTCGTGGAAACCATTAATTTCACAGATCCTATTAAAGTTCCTGAACCATTTGCGTCATCTCGACTTGAGGTCTTGTTCCTTGGGGATAACCTTTTTGAAGGAAAGATCCTAAAGCCTATCTCAAAACTCGCCACCCTCGAATATCTCGACCTTTCTTTCCTAAACATAAGCTACCCAATTGATGTAAGGCTTTTCTTCACTCTCAAGTCATTGTTGAGACTTGATCTCTCAGGAAATAGTCTGCTGGCAACCAGTATAAGTTCATCTTCCAAAGTCACGATGAACGTGGAGGTTCTGCTCTTCTCACGTTGCGGCCTGAGTGTGTTCCCAAACATCTTAAAAAACCTTTTTGAGATTGGAGCATCTAGACATTTCAAAAAATAATATCCAAGGGAAAATCCCTCGGTGGTTATGGAACCTTCCTCGCCTAAGCTTAGTGAATCTTGGTAACAATAGTGGTTTCGAAGGTTCGACCAAAGTTGTAGCTAGGAAATTCATCAGTGCAAATATTAATACTGGCTTTAAACCTTTTCCAAGGAGCGTTTCCTATTCCACCACTCTCTATCAACGCACGCGTTGTCTGTACGGAACAATGGTTTCACAGGAGACATACCACTTTCAATCTGCAACTTACCCTCTCTCGTTGTTCTTGATCTATCCTACAACAACTTCACTGGTTCAATTCCTCATAAATTGACGGATCTGAATCTCCGGATGAACAACTTGGAAGGAAGTCTTCCGGACATGTTCCACGTCGGTACCTCTCTGCGGGCACTCGATGTTGGCTACAATAAAATTACTGAAGAAACTTGCAAGGTCTCTACTGAACTGTTCCTCGCTACAGTTTATAAATGTGGACCACAACCAAATCCTTGACACATTTCCTCTTTGGCTCAAGAGTTTACCCAATTTATTTGCAAGTCCTTACCCTTCGGTCAAACAGATTATATGGTCCTATATCTTCACCTGATCATGGTCCTCTCGCGTTTCCTGAGCTGCGGGTACTTGAAATATCGGATAACTACTTTACCGGAAGCTTGCCGCCAAGTTACTTTATGAATTGGAAGACATCTTCACTCGAGAGGAATGAAGATGGGAGTAATATATATGGGATACAAAAAGAAAACTTCCAAAGATGGTTACTATAGTTATGAGGATACTATAGATTTGCAATACAAAGGTCTATTCATGGAACAGAGCAAAGTCCTCACATTTCTGGAAACAGATTTGAAGGACAGATTCCTGGATCCATTGGTCTCCTGAAGACACTGATTGCACTCAACTTATCCAACAACGCCTTCTCGGGCCATATTCCTCTGTCTTTGGCCAACGCTACAGAGCTCGAGTCATTAGATCTGTCAGGAAACCAACTCTCTGGGACTATTCCTATTGGACTCGGGAGCCTGTCGTTTTTGGCATTCATAAATGTGTCTCATTACCAACTCAAGGGTGAAATACCACAAGGAACACAGATTATTGGACAACATAAATCTTCATTTGAAGGGAATGCAGGCCTTTGTGGTCTTCCTCTCCAGGAAACTTGCTTTGCACCACCACCACAACAACATATTGAAGAAGACAAGGAAGAAGAAGAAGAAGTGCTGAGCTGGAAAGCAGTTGTTATAGGGTTTGGACCAGGACTGTTGCTTGGATTAGTAATAGCTCAAGTTATTTTTTCATACAAGCTAAAGTGGCCATCAAGATAAAGGGCAGAAACCATTTTAGATTGTTACGGTTCTGTTGTTTGATCACTGAATGACTACTATCAAGTAGTTGATGAAGCAGTTCCTTTGTGTGTGTGTTTTTTCTCTCTTTTTTTTTTTGGTTATCTTTTATGTGATTGATATTCCGTGTTTTTAACGGTTTTAAACTCGTTTTGGAGCAA
>NC_027751.1:47639996-47656409 GCF_000695525.1 Brassica oleracea var. oleracea | reverse complement strand
TGTGCACTTGCAGTTAGATAATCGGGTTAAAACTCGAGACATCAGTGATGATTTGTACTATTTCATATTCTATAAAATAAGTGTTGTGAATTTCTATTTTTCCCTTCCCCAACTTCTAGAGGGATCAAATAGAAGGAGAAAAAATGGCAGAGGCAGGGAAGATGGTGAATGTTATAGATACAGAGAGAGTCATCTACTTGCTCTCCCCAAATCCCTTTGTTCTCGAACTATGTATTAGTAATATATCTTATGTTTACTTGCTGGTTCAGGTCTCAGTTCTAGCTGATGACATCCTGAAGAACGTTGAATTTGATGCATTGTGCATTGTCTACAACAAGTTCCATTCGGTTGTCGCATTTTTACCAACTGTGGCCACTGTTTTCTCACCAAAGGTATGTCACAATTGTCAAATATCTTAAACACCTTTATATATATACGGGACACTTCGGTTTAGTAATCTAGCTTTGAAATTTTCATAAGATACATTGTTGATGTTATCTGTCTCTGCCACTTAGGCAAATTAACAAATCTAATGATGAAAAATAACAAGAAAAGATTAATCTTCTGTTGCCTGTTGGATTACATGTTAGTAGATTGCTGTAATGATCCTAATCTTTACTGTTACAATGCTCTATTTGAGGAATCGACCCTTGTCCTCATGCTATCTGTATACAAACCACAAACAGCATAGCTAGGGGATATGAATACAATCAGAACAACGTATCAAAAGGGTAGTTTCGTTGTATTTTTAACTGTAACACAAATTGAGAATCAGACCAGGAATGTATCAAGTTACTAACAACACAAAATCACTTATATTCTACTCGACATATATCAAATTAATTTGCACGTTTAAATGTAATTTTGTGCATGAGTAAGGGTCATTTGACAATATAATGAATTATAGTTTCTGACCATCCAAGCATGTTTGTGTCTTGTTAACTAAGATAGGAGCAATTGACCAGGATTTTTCCAAAACAATAATAAATTAAATTAAAAAGAGATATGCAAGAAACAAACAAGCTACTGACTAATAAACTCTTCCTTTTCTTTTGCCTCATGAAGGTTTTTGTTGGACCTTAATTATTTGAGCTGCACCAAACTTGGAACATAAGAGAACACATCTCACATACCCGTTTTTGTTTCGTAGCATCCATTCTCTCCAACCGCATAAAATTTGTCCTCGTAATCACCAAAAACCACTGCTACTTTCTTCTCCTTGTCAATGATGCAAGGAAAGGTTTCATATCAACTTTAAATAAATTGCTCCACGACACTGCATCAGGCTCAATCTTAGTTGTAATCCATATCACCAATTCAAATGCCCTTTGAAATAGCACCGCAAGCTGCCCTCCTCTGACACAAGAATATGGAATCTTATTATCATCATCGTCAGTGTCAAATGGTAGATCCATACACTGTCCAAGTTTCTCTTTAGTAAAATCGAAACCTAATAGTTTCCTTCAAGGACACACTTCTCTTCCATGTCCGTTCAAAATATCTAGGAGTGACGATATTAAGAACCCTCCATGAACTAGACTTAAAATCGTAGATTTCATGCTTGGTGATAATATTATTAGTGTCATACTCATCATGGAAAAGCCCCAAGAGTTTATGGTTGTTGTTGTTGTCGTATCCTATGGCATACCGATTTGTTGCTTTGTACTTATTTCTGAGTTCAATCCATCTGGTCTGCGCCCAATATATACGGGTCCCATACCACTAGCCTTAGCCCCAATACCCTCAGCGAGGCATAACAATAAGCCGTCACACTGATTGACTATATATAAATTGAGAGGACTATGTAGTTTACCTATCTCCTTTATACATGGCCAGTCTTTGATGTCATGGATTCCGTGGAGATTGAATCTTTTTTCATACCAATCATCATCAAAAGTCAAGAACATCAGAAACTCTTTGGCTGATTTTCTACAGTGTTTCTTTGCAAATCTCTCATCTTTGGATAGAGTATTCGAATCTTTTGCAAGTGGATTTTACTGCTTTGAGAGAAGTTAACGAGACCTTAGAGAGTATCTCCTCTACCAAATCCAATGAAAGATCAGTGATCATCGTCATTGTTTCCGTATAGAAATTAGTTAGGGTTTTTAACTCTTAGGGTTGCCCTCTCTATTTTTCTTATTGACAAATAAGGTATGGAAAAGGGGCCGGTTTTTTTTTTCGTAAAAAGGCTTAAAACTGGTTTTCCTTTTTCAATGTGGTTTTCTAAAATTTTAGTCAATTTAGTTACTTTTACTAAAATATTACGAAGATAAATCCATTGTTTCTATTTTTTTTTCCTTTTAAGGTATATACTAAAAGGAAAGTCATTTTTTCTATTGATGAAAATAACAAGAAGTGGTTTCATCTCCTGTGGCCTGTGGGATTACATGTTAGTAAATTGCTTATATGAGCATAATCGTCACTTTGGTCATTTCCAACCCACTCTATTTATGAAACTAAAATAGAGTTTGAAATAAAAATGTTCCAATGATACTCTATTTCTCACTCTATAACAGTGTAAAAAATAAGTTTATTCTATATATAGAGTAAATTGTTTTTTTTGTTCATCATTCTATTTTACACTCTAAAATATAGTATTATTGGGGTATATCACAACTCTACTATAGAATTACTCTATTTCAGAGTTAAAAATAGGTGAATCATTGGAAATGGTCTTGAACAATTTACTAACATGTAATCCCACGGTGACAAACTACGGTGTACATATATATCATACATTTAATATGCATATCTGTTCCCAAGGACTAAACAAACTCTGATTTGGGTTGATGGCGATGATGGAACAAAGTAAGTACCACCAGGGTAGTTTCGTAGTATTTTAAACTAACACAAATTGAGAATCAGACCACGAATGTACCAAGTTACTCACAACACAAAAATCTTATATTCTACTCGACATATATCAAAGCTTTTGCACGATTAAATGTAATCTTGTGCATGAGTAAGGGTCATTCGACAATATAATCAAAGTATAGTTTCAGACCAGCCAAGCATTTTTGTGTCTTGTTAACTAGATAGGAGCAGTTGACCAGGTTTTCTCAAAACAATATAATTCATTAATGAATAAAAAGAGATGATGCAAGAAACAAACAAGCTTACTGTAAAATATTACTAACAATCTCTTCCTTTTCTTTTGCCACATGATGAAGGTACTTGGATCTGCACCCAACTTGGAACATAAGAGAAGACATATTGCTTCCCCGTTTTTGCTTGGTAGCATCCATCCTCTCCAACCACATAACATTTTTCCTCGTTGATATGACTTTTAAGTTCAGTACCACAAACCACTCCTATTTTCTTCTCCTTGTCAATGAAGAAACTGCGAACTTTAAACCCATGGTCGAAACCAAGGAAAGGTTTCAAATCAAATTTAAAGAAATTGCTCCACGACACTGCATCAGGCTCAATCTTAGTTGTAATCCATATCACCAAGTCACATAGGTGCCTTTGAAATAGCACCGCAAGCTGGTCCCCTCTTACACAAGAATATGGAATCCTATCATACTCAAAATCATCACTACTTTCAAATGGTAGGTCCATAAACGGTCCAAATCTCTCTTTAGTAAAATCGAAACCTAATAATTTCCCCTCAACAACAAAGTAATTATTTCCCTTCACGGACACACCTCTCTCCCTTATCCGTTTAGGATTGATGATATCATGACCCCTCCATGAACTAGACTTAAAATCGTATATTTCATGCTTGACATTAGTTATATTATTGTCATACACATCATAGAAACGCACCAAGACTTTATGGTTCTTGTTGTTGTCGTATCCAATAGCACACCGACCAAGACCCCTCCGCTTATATACGCTCCGCTTATTTCTGAGTTCAATCCATCTGGTTTGCGCCAAAGACGGGTTCCATACCACTAGCTTGTCCTCAGCGTGGCCTAACAATAAGCCGTCACACTGATGGAGTATATGTAATTTGATAGGACTATGTAGTTTACCTATCTCCTTTATACATGGCAAGTCTTCGATGTTATAATGGATTCTGTGGACACTGAATCTTCTTTGAGAACAACAATAATCAAAATTCAAGAACGCCGGAAATTCTTCGGCTGAGTGTTTCTTTGTAAAGCTCTCATCTTTGGATAGAGTGTTCCATCTTTTGCAAGTGGATTTTACTGCTTTGAGAGAAGTTAACGGAACCTTAGAGAGTATCTCCTCTACCAAATCCAATGAAAGATCAGTGATCATCGTCATTGTTTCTGTATAGAAATTAATTAGAGGTTTTAACTCTTAGGGTTGCCATCTCTATTTGTTTATATATAGACAAATAAGGTATGGAAAAGGAGTTATTTCCGATTAAATACTATTTTCCTTTTCCAATGTGGTTTTCTAAAATTTTAGTCAATTTAGTTATTTTATTAAAATATGATGGAATATTGCAACCAGTCAAACAACCAAGTCTCACTGCGAAGTCATATAGCTTTCAAGAAACTCTGGGACATGTTGACCACCAAAAGCCGCGAAGAGATGAGACCGAAGGAGAAGACATGTGTTGTGAACTCTTAAGGGGGTACTGAAATCATTTTCCTTTGCTGGCTTCTTGTAGAGACTTGAGACCACCAGTCTTCGCTCAAAGGTTTTTTCTTTTATTTTTTTAATAATAAATATGCCTGTGATTTACATTCACATTTTGTTCAGATTTCGGAAGCACTTCGTCAAGAACCTTCAGTGTTGTTCTGCACAAACACCTTTATATATACACTCTGGTTTAATAATCTAGCTTTGTTTGTGACAAAAAAAAAATCAGATACTGTGTAGATGCTATCTATCTCTACCACTTAGACAAATTAACAAATCTAATGATGAAGATAACAAGAAAGGATTCATCTTCTGTGGGCTATTTGATTGCATGTTAGTGGCTTCCTGTTATGATCCTAATCTACACTGTTACATTGCTCAATTTTAGGAATCCACCCTTGTCCTCATGCTATCTGTATACAAACCAGAAACGGCGTAGCTAGGGGATGTGAAGACAATCAGAACGATGACAAACTATATTGTAAATATTTATCATACATTTCTCTTCTTCTAAGGAGAATACAAACTCTGATTTGGGTTGATGATTTACATTACATCTCCTAAAGAGCGAGGTCCAAAACCAAGTTAAATTAACTCTTTAGGAGAAAATATATTTCCCAACGAAATAAATATCTTTCCCAAACAAATTATGGATTTGGAACATAATATTTTAGATTATTCATTAATTAAATGCTCAAATTTGAAAGACTTATTAGTATTCGTTTGTAAAGATCATTATTACATAGAAATGAAAGCTAATCTGTAAAAAAACAATTTTATTATACACAAATCTGTAACTATCTATTAATTTTTTGTCGTCATATTTTATTATACACATAAAATTATTAAAACTATATCTTTTTGAACACTCAGTATACACAATCAATACTTTTATTATACACAAATCTGTAAGAAAACAATTTTATTATACATAATTACTTAAAATTAATATATAATAATATACTGCCACAATATAACTACAGTCCATCCCGATCATATCAAATTCGACCATGTGATATATCATTTTCTAAGAAATCAGATTTATTTATATGAGTCATGTGTTTGTTTCTTTTAAATTTTATTACATTCAAATCATTTTTATAAAGATTACCTCTAACTGGTTAATAGTGGTTTTCAAATTTTTATCGGGTTCTGTCGAAATTTTTATTAACAAAATTTTAATTAAATTTAGACCAAATTATATACACGACACCAGGTCTACCGGTTCGACCGCAGATCTGGTTTGGATATGAAAACAATATTTGAACCTCAAACATTGATCAAATAAATACCCTTTAGACGTTTAAGTATAGTGTTAAAATAAGTATATTTTCCTCATACATAAGGACAAGATTGGTTTTAAACAATATTTTTCTATAATGTTTTATCATTCATGTTTTTAAATTTAATGAAAAACTTAATTTTACCTAAAATGGCCCTTATTTTTCAAATTAATTTTAATTTTCATTAGTAAAATTTTAGTATTTTGGTTTTGGGACTATAACTACAAATGGATCTCAAACAAAATATAGATTTGGGTCATAATATTTTAGATTATTCATAATTTAAATGCTCAAATTTGAAAAACTTATTAGTATTCGTTTGAAAAGATCATTATTATACAGAAATGAAATCTAATCTTAAATATAACCCATAAAATTAAAATTTTAGTTGTCATATTTTATCGTACACATCTTTTTGAAAGCAGATCGTACACAATCAATAATTTTATTATAAACAAATCTGTAGGAAACTTTTTTTTTGCTACACATAATTACTCAAAATTACAATATAACAATATACTACAACAATATGACTATAGCCCATCCAGATCATATCAAATTCGACCATGTGAAATATTATTTTCTAAGAAATCAGATTCATTTAATTGAGTCGCGTGTTTGTTTATTCTAATTTTTTTTAGATTCAAATGATTTTATAAAGATTAATTCTAAATGGTTAATAGTGGGCTTTTAGGTTTTTACAGGGTTCTGTCAAATTTTTAATTAACGAATTTTCCATTAAATTTGAACCGAATTATATGCGCGACATCAGGTCTACTGGTTCGACCACGAGTTTGTTTTGGATATGAAACAATATTTGAACCTCAAACATTATAGTAAAATAAATTTTGAAATATTTGTTTGCTAATAAAATAAAGATAGAAACGATTTGAAAAAAAAATGGGTCAAAACCTAAAAGTTGCTTCTAAATCAAATAGAGATAAAAAATAGTGTAAATTTATTGTTAAAACTATGATACAAATATATGACAAGAGAAACTTATTTTCAATTTAGAATCGACAATTCATATAGTTACTACATTTCAATAATAAGAGCACATTGTTTTTCAATATAAAATATTACACTATCAAATTACATACAGTCTTTAAATATATTACAAAAAAAATACCACACTCTGAAGAAAAAAAGGATAAAACATAAAAACTTAATTCAAAACGAAAATAATGGAAGTTTTAAATCAATTTTGGATCAAAAGTGAAAAACAAACCCGCGCAAGCGCGGTTCAAAATCTAGTCAATATTATTAAAACTGAAGTCATGATTTATTTTATGTGTGATTATTTTATTTGGACCACTTCTTAGAAAGTTGTTTAAATGAATTTTTGTATAAAGATATTTGAATTATTTGAATTTTCTAAAACAAGCAAATCAAATAGATATTCCCATTTTATCTAAAATTGCATATGAATAAAATCTTTTCATATCTTTTTATTTAAAATATAAATGTATATTCATTTTTCACACAAAATTTTTTAAATATTTAATTAATTTCGTATTTAATTAAAATATAACTGTATATTTCATTGTTTCATTAAAAACCTTTTAAATATTTAATTAATTTCGTATTTATTTAAACTATAAATTATATTTCAATTTCCCTAAAACAAACCTTTTCACTATCTATTAATTTTTTTATTATAATTAAACTCGCAAAATTATGTATAATATTTGAGGTATTAATTTAAATTATTTAATATAAGATTTTTCAATTAAATCTCTGATATCTAAAAGATAAGATTTGTCAATTTAAAATTTTTTACCACATGGTTGAAAATATGTTTGGTATGAACAACTGGTATACAAATTTTATTTTGAAAATGCATTCGGTTTCTGTTATTAAACATAGTGTAAAAATCTAAATCACCCATAGACAACATAAGAAACTTGAATATAACAGAAATAATGAAGAAATATTGCAGGTTTAAGCGGAAAATGACAAACACGCACTATAATTTTCAGTTTAACAATTTAAATGAAGCGGACTTTATAAATTAGACTCAGTATAGGTTACTGAGTCAAAGATTTAAAATCACACAAATAGTTCAATTAACATATATGTGTGGTCAAAACTTAAAATACATGTATACCTTTAATCACAGAAGGTTAATGTTTTAATTAGTGTTCATGTTTTAGTACGAGAGATATTACTGACAATTTGAAACAATAAATTAAAGTCATACAAACTATAAAAATTTTGAGTTAGAAAATGTCATATTAAACAGTTAATAATATGGTAAATTAAAATTGTATACCACTAATTTTATAAAAATGAAAATAATCATCCGCTTGGTTGCGCGGATCATGGTTTAGTTTTAATTAATTTTATTAAAATACTACGAATATAAATACATTGTTTATATTTTTTTTGTCTTTTACATATATACTAAAAGGAAAATCATTCTTTTGTATAACAATCATTCCTAAAAGGGCAACCAAGTCAACAAGAATAACCCTCACATGCAATTAAGAGGCTTTCGTTAAATCAATTCATATATTTTTTTGTACTCATGCACGGATTAAATATTTGTAAAACAACTTAATAGTAATGATTAGTTAATATTTTACTTTTATGTATTTATAAATTTGAATTTATTTTACAATTATATTAATTTTATATGGAAAATATTTAAATAATAATATATTTTTTTTAGGTAGACATGCTATTTTATGCATAAAATTCTGACTGATTTACTTAATTACTTTGGGTTATTTTGGGGTTATAGTTATTCTTTCTAGTTGAGCAATAATTGTTTTGAGTTCTAAATAGATAAAAGTTGGATTAATTTTATTAATTTCATTATCAATTTTTATCTGAATTAAGTTAAATATATTTTTTAAAAATTGAATAAATTTGACGTGGGAGAGACAATTAGAAAACAGGCTTCTCATATAATATTGTAGAAATAACAAGAATGATCAACACTATGACTATTTTAGGACAATTCCTGTCATAGGATTCTCTTAATGTGACAACAGCTACTACACATCCCACATCTATCAACAAAACACTCGTTTATCCAATGTAGCATATCACTAGAGATGTCAAACAAGTTTACCCATCCCGTTCTGTTCCGTCCCGTACCGCGGCGGGCTAGTCGTCGAGCGGGTTACAGCGGGTCTGTCCCGCGCGGGCTGCGGTCTTCAAAATACCAGCCCAAATCCGTACCGCATAATACATAAGCCTTCGTGGGCCGTCCGACGCCTCCTTATCAAACCGCCTACTACAGTTTCTTTCATGAATGTTCAAGTAGAAGAGTTGTGTAAGAGAGTTGAAGAGAGCTCATTAAGCTTCACTAAAGCATTACCAAAATCAATGCCACAAAGCTCCGTTTGTTCTTGCGTTCTTGAGTTAAAAGCCTTCTTTTGTTATCAGCATAAGCTTTTGTTGAGTTTGAATCTGATTGAGTTGTTGTCTTTGTAATAATTTGGCTCAAGTGTTGTATGTCTTCATCAAACCATCTCTCTTTTTAATTATTTGGATTGCAAAAAAAATCGTGAATCACTTTGCCAAATTATACAAGTGACGTGATATACAACTAACTTTCTCCTAAGCAACACCATTGTAACCAAATTTAATTTAAGAAAAACACCAATTCACAGTACTGAAAACAAAAACAATCAACTTAAACAAGAAATATCACATTGTAATAAAGCAATTCATAGTTGTGAGTAATAAAAAGAGAAAACAAATCAAAACACCACCAGAGCTCGAATCGTCATCGCTGGAGCTGGAGTCGTCATCGCCGGAGCTGGAGTCGTCATCGCCGGAGCTCGAATCATATCATCATCGGAGCTCGAATCATGCATCATCGCCGGAACTTCTTATGTTTTCTAGGAGAAAAGTCACAAGAATCGCTTTCTTCTCACTCTTTTTCTCGTTTTTTTCAGGTAAAATAAGAAATGAAGAAAAAAAACGGGTCCATGAAATCCCGCATGACCCGTTTCGGCCCATCCCGCAAAAGACCCAGTCCCGCAAAGACCCGTCCCACAAGGCCCACAAATTTGCGGGCCTAGAAAACCTCATCCCAATACCGTACCGCGACAGTCCTTTACGGGCTAGGCCCGCGATCCAGATCCATGATTGTCATCTCTACGTATCACCATGACCTACCTAGCACATAACCAATCTTCGATTTTCAACATCCTTAACGAAGTGTTCTAACAGCAATTATACAGTCTCTGTCGTTATAG
The DNA here is from genome assembly GCF_000695525.1 of Brassica oleracea var. oleracea. NCBI lineage: Eukaryota > Viridiplantae > Streptophyta > Magnoliopsida > Brassicales > Brassicaceae > Brassica > Brassica oleracea. The sequence goes on along the minus strand of NC_027751.1, from coordinate 47,646,358 downwards.
TAGAGTGACTTCACCCATGAACGTCTTAATAGGTAAAATCGGGCTGTTAATTATTAATTAGGAATGCGGATAGCTCAACTAGTACCCTTACTTGCTCGCTAGCAGCCACTAAATGTAAAATTGTCTAATTTTGTCTATATCTAAAAACATAATTAATAATTTAATTCTCTTACTAGTTTTAAATAATCGACTCTAGTATTTTTTTATTAATTTTACAATGTATACAAAACATACATGTTAGTTTATGATCTCACGTTTAAATATTAGTTTAATTGTTAACTTTTTTTAACTCGTATTAAGCCTTTATGATCTTATATAAATTTTTTTCTATGTGTAACAATATCGTGATCATTTATTTCATAAAAAGTTAAGAATTGTATTTATTTAACATTCGTATTATTATTTATTATAAATAAATCTACAGATCTAATACAAATATATTAATACTTTATTCTCATGACACTATAAGTGTTTTGACTTTATTGTTAAAAAGTAATATAGAATTTTGGTTGCGTATTATATTCACAACACTTAACGAGAACCCTTACAATGAGCTGTGCAGTTACAAAATCCTTTTTCCTCTGAACAACTGCCACTACCGGTAGGTCCATATTTCTTCTTACACAGATTCAGACAGTTTAGTGGACCACAACGCTTGGTTTTGTCAATTGGGAGTTTATAAGGACATTCTTTTGCTTCATTTTTTTGCGCATCTGCCATCATTCCTATAAAACACAAAATATCAAATTTTATAAGGGAAAAAACTATATATATATATTCTTTTTTCTGAAATATCAAATTTATTTTTCAAAAAACTGCTTATTAAATTTTTTTAAAGCATTATAATTAAAAAGAGACAGATTTTATTAGTAACTAAAAATGAAAATATAATTTGATCAAAATATTAATTTTATTTTGTTAAGAAATATTTTGAAGTACACTGTGCATACTAATATAAAACATTTTCTATTTTAAGCACAATTACTGTATGTATTTCAAAATCATAACATATTAACAATAAAATGTATAAAAATGTGATTCGAATTATCGCATAAATTTACATAAGAACTATAGCTCATCCATATTATAAAATATTCTGGTTAACATATTTGTATGTGCATGACAAAATTTAAAGAAATACATTATAAAACAATGAAAATATCAAGAATTGTTTTATCATAGTAGTTCTTCTTCATGTATGAAGAGAATACATTTAAAATAATGGACTAAAATAGGTAAAGCTCTTAAAATACTTGAGGGGTGATCCTTTTAAGTTTAACACAAAAATGTTTGACTCGGTTTTCTATATTTTTTAGTCTGCTAGATACTTATGAATTTTACATTAAAGATAATTTAATGCTAAATTTTATATAGTAAAACAAAATTTAATATATGGGGTCTAAAATTATTATAAATAAAATTTAAGGGATCTAAGTATTATAATCGAATTATTATAAAATTACTAGATGCAATATATTAGGATGCAAATACAAACCTAGTGAAAGAACGATGAAGATAGTTAAGAAGGTGAACAAAAGTTGAAGGGATTTCCTCATCTTCAATAACAGAAATGAATTGATAGTGAGTTAAAATATTTAGGAAATATATGAAGTATTCTATTTTTTTACAAAAGAAGAAGAAGTATTCTTACACATATATATAATAAAAATATCTAATTATAGCTACTTATATTATTATGTTCCGATTTAAGTGAATCAAATTTAGAAAAATTCTAAATTCCTTTCTCATATAATATATGAAAGCTTTAGACTCGTTCGTTTTCCTATAAGTAAATAAAAGGATGCATGTTTTAAGCGTGAAATTAAATTTTATATTCTCAAAGATATTTCTATTTTGAGAATTATATATTTATTTAAACAAAATATCAGTAAAACACTTTATCAAACATTACTAATTAAATATACAGTTTATTAAGTGAATGTTCCACACGTAATATAATTTATAGGTTATATAAAAGCTTATATAAATTATACGGTTCGTATCATAGATATGTATAATATTTAGAGTTATATGTTTGTATAAATTATAAATTTTATGTAGATTTATATATGAAATACGAGGAATACATATTGGTTTATGATAATATATCTATATATATCATTTTTGTTTGGCAACAATAAAGCCAAACTATGAAAAAGTTTCTACCGGTTCAGTTAGCCAAACCGGTGGGATGGAATCAATATAAAAAACAGCTGAAGGGGAACTCCTAGCACCTCTTGCAAGCTCCGCCACTTGATTAGTTTCTCTTCGTATATGTTGAATCTTGAAGGAAGGAAAGAAAGTCTTACTGCGTCGAAACTTCTCCAAGTGTGTAGCAAAAGCTGGTCATTCATCAGGTGAGGACACTATCTTCACCAATTGAGAACAGTCTGTTGCAAAAACTATGTTTTGATAATCAAAGATCTTCATGCACTCCATAGCCCATATCAAAGCTTTACATTCTGCATGTAAAGCTGATAAGCTTCTTCAGAGATTTATTGGCCCCATCATCTTCTCTTCTGTAACCACACCTCTACAGAACCAGCCCTGTCCCGAGAACTTATCAGTTTCCTTCCGTGCACCATCTATAAAGCAGACTTTCAAATGCCCCGATGATTGCCAGTCGAAGGTCTGTGGAACCATATGTTGCCGGACTGGAATTGTGAGCTGAGCTTCTGTCCATACCTCACTTTCTTCTTCAGCGATTCTCAAAATTTCCTATGGATTCCCATCTTTGTTATTGAAAACCTTTTTGTTCCTATTTTTCCAAATGTACCACAATATCCATGGAAAATTACTAAAGTCATACTCTTCTGGCAATCTCCAAAACAGATAGTCCATATTAGTAAAGACCGAGGAGGTCGGGAAAACACCTGGGGAAGAAGGAATTTTTGACAAAGCCCAAGTCTGCAAAGCGGAGGGTATTCAAACAGCACATGATTAATTGTCTCTTCCTCTGCACCACAAATACTGCATCGAATATCACAATTGATACCACGTGCCCTTAATTTTTTTTGTAACCGGTATAGTACCGGTAATAACTTGCCAAACAAAATGTTTCAGTTTCGGAGAGCATTTTAGTTTCCATGAAAAAGCCAGCAGATGTTTAATATTTGGGCCATAAGGGACTATCTTCTGCGCCTTATCCGGAAATAAGGATTCAATCCTATACCCTGATTTGACAGTGTATTTCCCGAACTCTGAGTATGACGACCCATAAGAATTTTGCCTACCATTCCGACTAATAGCCAGACCTCTGATAATATCATATTAATATTAACATATTATACATAATAACAAGGTCTTTGCACATAATATATTTATATGTAACCAAAATTTATAAAACTCCATTAAGCTAGAAACCACTAAAGATATTATAGCTATGAATCATCTAGTTCTTCCACGATTAGAGAAAAGCTTTTATCTCAATCCAAGTTCATCCATTAAGTAAAGAGTTGTAAACAACAATCAATTGGTTTCTGATTCTTCCTGTCTCTTCAGACTCATGGAACAAAAATATTTAATTGTACAATATGGTATGGATCATATTTAGTGTTAAACCATAATGTGCAGTATGTTGTTTGCATATAATTTTACAAACTTATCCAATATTTTTCTCTCTGTTTCAACTATTCTAAGTTCTCTAAAGAGTAAAAAGGATAAAAACAATCTCTATAATATTATTTGAGAAGTCAGTTTCCTATGTATCGCACTCACGTTAACTCTTACAGTGGTTGAGTACGATGATACCTTTAATGAATCAAATATATCTAATTATCATTATTAAATATTTATTTTATTTATTTTTTACTTTTTTTATTAAGGTTTCATTTTTTCAAATAACCTATATAATAAAGAAAAAAAAAACGAAAATATATTTTTTATATAGTGTAATTCATAATAAGGAAAGTTCACAAAATAATCTTGATTTTAAAGTAAAGAAATAATCTTCCCTTTTAAAAAATAATCTTAAACAACATAATATATATTTTAAAAGTATTAAACATTTTATTTAAATCAATCTATTCTAAAAGTATTACAAAACAATTTAAATAACATAAACTAAGATATCTTTAATGAATAAAATTTAATTTAATCTTTCTTTTTATATTCCCTTTTATATTTTTCAAATAACATATATGATAAAGAAAATATTTATAAAACTTAAAATGAAAATATTTTTTATATATAATTTGATTTCATAAAAAGGAAAGTAAATAATCTTGATATTAAAGTAAAGATTTAATCTTCCTCTTAGAATGTATCGGTTATATTTTTATGCAATTTTGTACCTATCATCACTTTATTTTTTATTTTTTTTTGGAATTTAACATATACCAAATTACTAAGTTCTATAAAATTAACATAGTCATGGGGCTATTTACAACTAGCCACTTCATAAATATATATACACATCTAAGTTGAAAACCAAACTAATGCAATGAATACAATAAATATGATTTGGTTGAATTATATTAGAAATAGTTATACTTGAATTTAATGGAATATATGTATCACAATACCCACAAATGAGTACTAGACGAATCCAATTTTTTTTATACAAAGTCAAACATTAAATAAAACTAATATATTTTTATTTATAGTAATAGTTTTACACATATAAATTATAGAAAGATTCAAAATATTACTAAATAAATATGAAATTCTCAAATAATATTATTAATATATTAAACAATCATTAAATTAAGTATCATTGTTATATTTATTTATGTAACTTTGAATCGATCAACACTTTAGTTTATTTTTACTATTTGATTCTGAAAACAACATATATTTAATTATACACAATCTTACTAAAAATATATATACAAATCTAAGACAAGAATCAAACTACATGAAAATAACAAAATTAATCAAAATTTTAAGATGTATAACAAAAATATCTTAGTTGAATCAAAAAGGTAGATGTTATCTAATATATCCAAATAATAATCAAATAGTCGAGATATTATATATCCAAAACTATACGTCTTATCAAAATAACATAATGTTATTTAAAATTACAATATAAATAACAGAATAATTAAAAATTAAAAACAAAATATTAAGAAATTCTTATAATGTAAATAAATTATTATAATGATTTACTTTATAAATATTTATATCTTGCACGAATATGGGAAAATCACCTAGTATGTATTATTATCAAAACTTGAATAATGCTTGTTACAATTTTCAAGTATTTATTGGAGAAAGAAACGAGAGCAAAGATCACTTGTTTTTTGCTTGTCCGTACACCTACCCGGTCTGGACAAATCTTGCTGACGGATTACTTGGACGGTTCATTACACCGGATTGGGATGCCAATGTTAGGAGCCTATTGCACACGAATTATAGTCAGATGGATAGAATTCTCTCGCCTATGTTGTTCCAGACAGCTATATATGTTGTTTTGGAGAGAGAGAAATTCAAGGCGGCATGGAGGAGCATGTGTGTCAGTTGAAGCGATGTCACGAGCCATTGATAAGGTTGTCTGTAATAGAATCTCCTTGCTTAAGTACACTGGATGTCACAGACTTCAGGGCCTGTTACGAAGGTGGTTTGAAGTAAATCACACATGAGCTCTTGCAGGGAGAAGGTTGCAGCACAAGATCTATGGTAGATAGTAGAAATTCTTTTTCTTTCCACTCTTTGATACTTAGGCTCTATCTTTCATCATGTAAATGACCATCTTTATTGATCTATCAATTTGGTATGAATGGTATCATGAAAATGAAAAACATAAATTGAATATATGGTGAACATTATTTAAAAAAAAAAAAAATCTATCAGTTTAAAACAAACAATTATCAATGCACATTTTTCCTGTGGAAAATTAGCTACGATAGGTGAGTATCGAAACCACTTTATAATATGCGGTTTTCAAATAATAAAAAACAATTAGAGATATTTTTCACATAAATAAGATTGTGAAAGTTAATGTAAAAAACTTTGGTGATTTTTTTCATTTTAACAAAGATATATACATGTTACAAAATGGTTAAATCCTCGTGACTGTACTCTCGTTGTTTTCGCTTTGATAGGCCAAAATTGATATGTTCATTAGCTAAAACTAGAATTTGACATGTGCATCTGCATCGGTGCTTGTATTATTTTATGGTTCAAATAAGATTAGTTGTCTTTTTAAACGTTTTCAAGTTGATTGATCATCTATCCTATTAAAAGTGGAGTACACATGTAAAATAACCCTTAATGTTTCTTAGTAATTACGAATCCTTGCCACTGGCTTTATTAAAAACAATTTGGCTAATCAATCTAAATATTTCACGTGAATCTGACTAAAAAAGCCCATTACGTTTATGGTCTACAATTTTTTGGGCTGCCATTTGTAATCAAAACGA